>NC_141831.1:2321362-2396362 GCF_982586985.1 Callionymus lyra | reverse complement strand
ATCCATGAGATCCATAAGATCCATGAGACCCATGAGATCCATGAGACCCATGAGACCCATGAGACCCATGAGATCCATGAGACCCATGAGGCCCATGAGATCCATGAGATCCATGAGACCCATGAGACCCATGAGATCCATGAGATCCATGAGACCCATGAGATCCATGAGATCCATGAGATCCATGAGACCCATGAGATCCATGAGATCCATGAGACCCATGAGATCCATGAGATCCATAAGATCCATGAGACCCATGAGATCCATGAGATCCATGAGATCCATGAGACCCATGAGACCCATGAGATCCATGAGACCCATGAGACCCATGAGATCCATGAGACCCATGAGACCCATGAGATCCATGAGATCCATGAGACCCATGAGATCCATGAGATCCATGAGATCCATGAGACCCATGAGATCCATGAGACCCATGAGACCCATGAGATCCATGAGATCCATGAGACCCATGAGACCCATGAGACCCATGAGACCCATGAGATCCATGAGATCCATGAGACCCATGAGATCCATGAGATCCATGAGATCCATGAGATCCATGAGATCCATGAGATCCATGAGATCTGGTCTCAGTGTCAGTCTGTGTTAAATCTCATCCTCCACTGCAGACAAGTTCAGACTCATATGTACTAATGATGCACAAACAATATTCATGTGTAAGAATCTGTTCTTGACACGAATTCAAGCCCTTTTCCTTTGTTCATCAACATCAACAAAGACTTCAGACGGTTCATCCCTTTCCATGCTTTCAATATGTCATCATATTTAAATGAAGCACAAACTTAAATTTCTCCATTTCTGTGATCATGAAAAAAAACAAACATGAATTCAAACTAACAGTTTATATTTGTTAATTTTAAACATGTCTGATATGAATCACACAAGTGGATTATTTTAACTTTAAAACCTCTTCAGATGAAGTTTAACGAGAATAAAACTGTTAAATAAATAAATAAATCAGTAACTTCACATCATCATCGCTTTGTCTGATCGTCTCTGACGTCATTAGAATGTGTTTCACCTGCACCTGTTTAACGTGTTTGTGTTTCTGCGTATTCTTATTACATTCTTATTACATTCTTATTATATTCTTATTACATTCTTATTACATTCTTATTATATTCTTATTACATTCTTATTACATTCTTATTATATTCTTATTACATTCTTATTACATTCTTATTACATTCTTATTATATTCTTATTACATTCTTATTATATTCTTATTACATTCTTATTACATTCTTATTATATTCTTATTACATTCTTATTACATTCTTATTATATTCTTATTACATTCTTATTACATTCTTATTACATTCTTATTATATTCTTATTACATTCTTATTATATTCTTATTACATTCTTATTACATTCTTATTACATTCTTATTACATTCTTATTATATTCTTATTATATTCTTATTACATTCTTATTACATTCTTATTACATTCTTATTACATTCTTATTATATTCTTATTATATTCTTATTATATTCTTATTACATTCTTATTACATTCTTATTACATTCTTATTACATTCTTATTATATTCTTATTACATTCTTATTACATTCTTATTACATTCTTATTACATTCGTGAGATGAAGGTCATTTACAAACAGTCATCATGTGATGGTTTATTAATACAAGTGTGTTTTAAGGACTCGATCAAATGAAAACCAGCATTTGTTGCCTTCATTGAACCTGCAGCTTAACTTTGATGGAACTGACGTCATGTTTCTGTGACTCTAGAGAAGAACCTGAAGTGACGTCATGTTTCTGTGACTCTAGAGAAGAACCTGAAGTGACGTCATGTTTCTGTGACTCTAGAGAAGAACCTGAAGTGACGTCATGTTTCTGTGACTCTAGAGAAGAACCTGAAGTGACGTCATGTTTCTGTGACTCTAGAGAAGAACCTGAAGTGACGTCATGTTTCTGTGACTCTAGAGAAGAACCTGAAGTGACGTCATGTTTCTGTGACTCTAGAGAAGAACCTGAAGTGACGTCATGTTTCTGTGACTCTAGAGAAGAACCTGAAGTGACGTCATGTTTCTGTGACTCTAGAGAAGAACCTGAAGTGACGTCATGTTTCTGTGACTCTAGAGAAGAACCTGAAGTGACGTCATGTTTCTGTGACTCTAGAGAAGAACCTGAAGTGACGTCATGTTTCTGTGACTCTAGAGAAGAACCTGAAGTGACGTCATGTTTCTGTGACTCTAGAGAAGAACCTGAAGTGACGTCATGTTTCTGTGACTCTAGAGAAGAACCTGAAGTGACGTCATGTTTCTGTGACTCTAGAGAAGAACCTGAAGTGACGTCATGTTTCTGTGACTCTAGAGAAGAACCTGAAGTGACGTCATGTTTCTGTGACTCTAGAGAAGAACCTGAAGTGACGTCATGTTTCTGTGACTCTAGAGAAGAACCTGAAGTGACGTCATGTTTCTGTGACTCTAGAGAAGAACCTGAAGTGACGTCATGTTTCTGTGACTCTAGAGAAGAACCTGAAGTGACGTCATGTTTCTGTGACTCTAGAGAAGAACCTGAAGTGACGTCATGTTTCTGTGACTCTAGAGAAGAACCTGAAGTGACGTCATGTTTCTGTGACTCTAGAGAAGAACCTGAAGTGAAGTCATGTTTCTGTGACTCTAGAGAAGAACCTGAAGTGACGTCATGTTTCTGTGACTCTAGAGAAGAACCTGAAGTGACGTCATGTTTCTGTGACTCTAGAGAAGAACCTGAAGTGACGTCATGTTTCTGTGACTCTAGAGAAGAACCTGAAGTGACGTCATGTTTCTGTGACTCTAGAGAAGAACCTGAAGTGACGTCATGTTTCTGTGACTCTAGAGAAGAACCTGAAGTGACGTCATGTTTCTGTGACTCTAGAGAAGAACCTGAAGTGACGTCATGTTTCTGTGACTCTAGAGAAGAACCTGAAGTGACGTCATGTTTCTGTGACTCTAGAGAAGAACCTGAAGTGACGTCATGTTTCTGTGACTCTAGAGAAGAACCTGAAGTGACGTCATGTTTCTGTGACTCTAGAGAAGAACCTGAAGTGACGTCATGTTTCTGTGACTCTAGAGAAGAACCTGAAGTGACGTCATGTTTCTGTGACTCTAGAGAAGAACCTGAAGTGACGTCATGTTTCTGTGACTCTAGAGAAGAACCTGAAGTGACGTCATGTTTCTGTGACTCTAGAGAAGAACCTGAAGTGACGTCATGTTTCTGTGACTCTAGAGAAGAACCTGAAGTGACGTCATGTTTCTGTGACTCTAGAGAAGAACCTGAAGTGACGTCATGTTTCTGTGACTCTAGAGAAGAACCTGAAGTGACGTCATGTTTCTGTGACTCTAGAGAAGAACCTGAAGTGACGTCATGTTTCTGTGACTCTAGAGAAGAACCTGAAGTGACGTCATGTTTCTGTGACTCTAGAGAAGAACCTGAAGTGACGTCATGTTTCTGTGACTCTAGAGAAGAACCTGAAGTGACGTCATGTTTCTGTGACTCTAGAGAAGAACCTGAAGTGACGTCATGTTTCTGTGACTCTAGAGAAGAACCTGAAGTGACGTCATGTTTCTGTGACTCTAGAGAAGTACCTGAAGTGACGTCATGTTTCTGTGACTCTAGAGAAGAACCTGAAGTGACGTCATGTTTCTGTGACTCTAGAGAAGAACCTGAAGTGACGTCATGTTTCTGTGACTCTAGAGAAGAACCTGAAGTGACGTCATGTTTCTGTGACTCTAGAGAAGAACCTGAAGTGACGTCATGTTTCTGTGACTCTAGAGAAGAACCTGAAGTGACGTCATGTTTCTGTGACTCTAGAGAAGAACCTGAAGTGACGTCATGTTTCTGTGACTCTAGAGAAGAACCTGAAGTGACGTCATGTTTCTGTGACTCTAGAGAAGAACCTGAAGTGACGTCATGTTTCTGTGACTCTAGAGAAGAACCTGAAGCGATCAAACGCGCATTATTTTGTTCGATCTATTATTTTTTAAAAACAAGCTTATTATTCTATATCGTTTTTCTGAATTGCGTAAAATGACTGTCGCACGTTTTGCTCTTTTTATTCTCGATTCATATGAACTTTGCCGTGCGTTCAGTGGAAGAGGCAGGAGCTCTGATTTTTCAATTCATTAATTTAATTATTTTTAAGTTTCAAGTTTCACTTTTCATATTGTCTATTGCAGGGGCGGGCAATACGTCGATCGCGAAGCTGTTGCGAGTAGATCGCGTGATTAAGTAAAATATGATAGAAGAAAATAGTAAAGAGAGCTCTGATTGGCTGCTGTGAATGTCAATCAAATGGTTATTGCGCCGATTGGTTGACAATTTGATTGACATGCACAGCAGCCAATCAGAGCTCTCTTTACTATTCTTATATCATATTTTACTTAATCACGCGATCTACTCGCAACAGCTTCGCGATCGACGTATTGCCCGCCCCTGCAATAGACAATATGAAAAGTGAAACTTGAAACTTAAAAATAATTAAATTAATGAATTGAAAAAGTTGAATGAGAAATGGAAATATGTTTCTAAAGCTGCTTCTAACGTTCTAAGGCAACTATAAACATTAAACAAAATATAAAGCAGAGAAAAGACTAAAAATGTAAATGAATTAATAAATGATGCCTTCAAGAAAGAAAATAGTAAATAATCTATTTAGAAACTATAGAATCATATCAGTCTCTAAATGACCTTTGTTAAAGATAAATATACCTTTAATCTAAGTTGATCCAAAGAAGAACTAGAGCAAGAGATTGATGTAAAATAAACAAGTTGGGTTCTAAATTGAAAACATATGGACTTCAAGTGTCATTTATTGAAGGAATTGAATGATATAAGCATTGAAATGACTCGTCTTCATCCACATGACAAAATGATTTGACTGAAGTCTTAAAAGGTGTTAAATAAATACCAAGTTAATGCTAGAGTTTAACGGTTCTTTGGGGAACTTCAAAATAAAGAGAATAAATTGGTTGTTATGATAAGACACTTGAAATAAAATTGAATTGAATTGGTTAATAATAGAAAATAAGGTTAAACATTTTAGTGGAGTTCTAAATCTAGAAAAGGACAAGAAAATAAAATAAAAGAATGAATAATTATAGATATAATCATAAAAATATTTTATAGAGTAGATTTTTAATGTTTTTTTTATTCATAAAGTAAGTCTTAGTTAGACTTTTATTAATTGATTAAACTTAGGTCCAGAAATCCAACAATAGAAATGCTAATATAGAAAACACATAATTGAATAAATAAACGACTGCAGAATAGTTTGCACATAGTCACTGTTTTCTATTTGATATTATCCATTTACTTCAGCAATAGACTTTCAAACCAAATCTAGGAGGAATAATAACGATTAAACAAAGCTTAGAATATATTTTTCTATCTAATAATGTCATATAATTGAACACATGTATTCATAAATACTTTAGGAGAGTTAATACAAAGAGTATTATGATTAATTAAATGATTTGACGATAGATTGGAATATAAAGTTATCCAAGAAAACATTTTTTGAAATACAAATAAATCAGGTTGTTTATTTGTCCCTCAGGGGGAGGACTTAGATACTTAGTTGGATAATAGGTTTGTTACATGTTTGGTGATTCTTCCTTACAACGTAGACAGGAAGCAAAAGTGACGCAAATGGCGTTAAAACTGACATATAATGAAAAGTTCATGTAGTTTCCACTGACGTCACTTTATCTCGGAGCGAATAGATTGCTAAGCTAAACACCAGCTCATAGTGAGTCACTTTTGTCAAATTGAACTTTGATCTTTTTACTCTCACTCGTCTTGATTCACTTTGGTTTGTTTCGGAGACGACTTGTCTTTTTTAAAAGGAGTTAAAAAAAAAACAGGACTTTTATGCTGTTATTTGACTTTAAACTATGTTAATGTTATGTTAAAGTTTTTAAAAGTGACGGTTATGAGAAAATTAACTGATGAAAGTAAAAAGTATTTTGAATGAATAATTATGTTTTTATTGCATTAAAATAGTGTCAATCATGTGAGTTCACACACGTTGTTGCTTCACATCTGATAAAGCCAACAGGAAGTAGACGTAGAACATCCTGTTATCGTCTGGTTCCACCAATCGTAGGCGAGAAGCTGCTGATGGTGAAGAGATTGACGTCATGAAGTCGCTGCAGAGGCGACTCTCACTCACAGACGAAGACATGGCTGTACTGATGCTGCTGCTGCTGACCTTCTTCTCCAACAACATCCTCGCTGAGATCCTCAAGGAAGAAGGAACATCTCATCGCTTCATCCTGAACAAAACAGCTGATGACGTCTGCTTGATCTCCAGATGGATCGGTGAGGAGAAGAAACTTCTGTGGAACTCTTCACATCATGTGAGTACAAGTGAGTGTGACTTCGATCGTGTCCGAACTGATGTGTTGAACGTTCTCCAGGTCACCATGAGTGAGGACTCCAGTCTGCAGAGAGAACCTTCTTATGAAATAGACTCTCTGAAGGTCTCACACTCGGGTCAGTACCAAGCTCAGTGCTGGACCCAGAACAACGTGACGCACGAGAAGAACTTCACTCTCCTGGTTTGTGGCAGACGGAAGATGAGATATCAGTCCTTGTTCCCTTATGTTGGACAGACACTGGAGCTGAACTGTGAGGGTGTGGGACCAAACCAGAGGGTCCAGTGGGCTTTACTTCAATATAACGACAGAATAAGAAATTATGAATTATCTTTAATCGATGATGAAACATCTTCAGTGAACAAACTACAGCAAGTGAAGAACAAAACATTTCTTCTGGTAACGTCTCACGGTTCGTTCTTTTATTATTACTGTCTGCAGAAGAACCATCAGAGCTGTGAACTACTGAAATGGTTTGATGTTTATATACAATCAACTTACATTCACAGGTGTGTGGGAGAGAGTCTGGAGCTGAACTGCTCTGACGTCACTGGAAACAAACCACATGAGTGGAAGATCTTTAGTTCAGTGATGAAAAATAAAGAGATTAACAACTACACTCTGATGTTTCCATCACTGACCTTGAACCACACAGGTTCATACACCTGTGATCGCAGTGGTCAGTATGATTACTACTACCTGTTTGTGTGTCCTGAGTCTGACCCGCCTGCTGAGGTGTTCTTCACTGGAGGAGAGAACGTGACTCTACGATGTGACTGGAAACAGCCTGATAGGATCGACTGGTTCATGAAGACAAACAGAACTGAAGGAAGAACATCACGTGTATATGAAGGACAAGATGACAGAATCTTTCTCTTCAACATTAACCTGGTGATCACTAACATCTCTCTGGAACACAGCGGAGACTTCTGGTGTGTGATTATGAAAGACAAACGTTGTATGTTCACATCTAAGACCCTTGTAGTGTTCGGAGAGCCAGAGGTTGATCACCATCTAGTGCGGTCTGTGATGCTCAGTGTCGTGATCTTCATGATGTGTGTTGTTGTTGTTGTTGTTGTTGTTGTTGTTGTTGTTGTTGTTGTTGTTGTTGTTGTTGTTGTTGTTGTGGTCCAGAGGAGCAGAGAGCAGCTCCCAGCACCTGTGGAGGAAGTGCAGATGTTGGAAGTGTCTCCAGCAGATGTTCAGCCAGAGACTCTCTGAGCGTCAACATGATCCACGAGTGTTTGGATGAATCTTTCTTCGTTTGTAATCATTGTGACTCTTGTTTCCTCTTCCGTGTCAATAAAGTGTAACCTTTGACCTCCAATAAAAGACTCCAGTTTTCTTTGTGTAGAGATGAAGTCGATGAGTTTACGTCACATATTAGGTTAGGTTAGGTAGAACTTTATTGATCCCTCAGTCTGGTTCTGTTTCTCAATCATGTCTTTTTTCAAATATTTTCTCCAGAAAACAAGGTCAATAATCTCCTTTTCAATTTCTTTCTGATCACATCACCAACTGCAATTCCAATTATTCAATATTTCTTAATTTGAAGCGTTTTAAATTCAATATAAATCAATTCGAAGCGTTTTTAAATCAAGTTTTATCAACGCTCGTAGTTAATTCATTTTCATTAAGGTTCATTTTTTTATACACATTACTACCATCTAGTGGCCTTTTAGTATAACCTCGATTATTCTAAATAAATTAAATTGTTGTCGATTTAATAATACAGAATATTCCAACTAGAGTACAATTACTGTGTGCAGACATACAAACAGACATATTCAGTGTGTACAAGAACACACTCACATTAATGTATATTAACACACCATAATAGATGGATAGATTTAACTATAATAAATAAAACAACTTCTGTAAATAAACAACCGTCTTGGTTCAAATGTTTTAGCCGAAAAAAAAGACAATTTTGCTGATTATATTCCATGTTCAGTTGGTAACAGGTAACTTCCCTCAAGTTATCTCAGGTTCACAAAAGAGGGTCAAAGAGCAATGAATTGACGAGAGATCGATCTCCTAAACTGTAATATGACATTAACATACATGTACTCACTGAAGTAGTTACTGAGTAGTAATGAATAGAAACACAATCTTTCTTATAGATTTAAGTCAATCATACATGTTTAACTATAAGCTTTTATGTGTACAGCTGCATAACTTTTGAAAGAATAGGAATTAAAATAATAAGAGTGTTGATGGAGCTAAAGATTTTATACATCACTAACGTGTTACCATAGTAACTGCTGAAAACAAATAAAGTGACATGAATCAATCCATATAATACAAACGACTTGTTAAAAATGAAGCCTCAGTCAAAGTCACCACTAGAAAGCTGTTCTCATGTATTCATAATGTTTGACGATATAATAATTATTATTACTATTATTACTATTATTACTGCCGCGATGTTTGTCATCGTCACGTCACTGATGCGTTGACACGCGAGTGTTTGTTTTTATCTCTTTCTATCAGAGATTAGATGAGCTCGACGTCAGAGAAGTTTCAAGACCAACAAAGACAAGCGACTCTGCATCAACTTCTTCATGCTGGCGTGTGATCTTCTACGTTCACTGGACTGTTTCCGCCTTGTTTGGATCAGATAATATGTCGCTTTTTTAAACGTGTGCTTTTTATCAACACAAACATATTTTAGTGTCGCACACCAATAGTTTTGTCACTTCAAGTTGTTACACTGGAATCATTGTCGTCAACGGTTGTTCAAGAGGATCTTAAAACATAATATAGTTGAACATCTTTCCACTGATTACGTATATTTTTCATCACTTTCACTGATTTACTGATTGTAACCGTGATTCTTAGAGATCCGTCTTATTCTGATGCTGTTGTTTAACCTCGATCTGCCAAGTTAAAGCTGAATTTATGAACATGGATGAATCTCTTGTTGTACAACAAACACATGTGTGTGTGTGTGTGTGTGTGTGTGAAAATACATGATGTGAACCATAATTATATCATTTCTTCTCCTTCTGCACTGAATGAATCACAGTCAGAATCTATTGTCATAGTTCAACCAAATGAAGGTTCATCATCCAGACGGAGCACATGACGACATGTTTCAAGTAAAAAGATTAAAGAAGGTTAAAAAGATGAATAAAAAGTAAGAAACAAAGATAGAGGAGCAGCAGAGGTCAGAGGTCAGAGGTTTTATAATATCGTCTCGTCATTAAAATGTTTTTTCAAGATGCTCTGAGATGTAAACAAATGTCTTTATTGATCCTCATTTGTGTTTGTTCACTTCACGTATAGCTGAGAGTAGAAACTGATCCTGAGTCTGTTTGTGTTCAAGGACCTGAAGCGTCAGAGGGTTCACGGCAGGTGAACAGGTGAGGAACAGGTGAGCAAGGGTTCAGGATGTTGGAGGCAGCGAGAGGTCAAGATGTCATTCAGGGTGGGCAGAGGTCAGAGTGGATGACCCTCCGTAGTACTGTCCTGTCGCTGTACTGCAGTAACATATGGTTCTACAGCAGGACAACACACTGGATTGCCTGTGATCGCAGTGGTCAGTATGATGATTACTACCTTTTCAAAAAACCGCTTCGGGTGAGCCTTTGATCGGCTGCTTGAACGTGAGCTCCTGCAATAATTGCCAAAAACAGTCGTTTTAACGACTACTTGTCCGGATATTATGCTCATATCACTAAAGATATGTCTCAAGCATCTCGGATCTATGATCGTGATGCTCTTTTCAACATCAGAGAGTCCATGGAGGATTATAATCGCGACAGTTTCCAACGTCCGGAGAATGTGTTTCCGGTTCCGCTTCTCATCGACTCGACTCTGTGGAATATCGTTTGATCTCTCGGGTACGATTTCCACAAGCGATCGAGTCGGTCTGGAGTTCAGGTCAGGATGAGACGCGCAGTCGCGATCTCTCAGAACAACTCTGACTTCATGGATGTTTGATCGACATTCCTCTCTCTGAAGAGCGTGACGACACGTCAGCGCTGCCGTCTGTCCAGACCTCAACGAAAGGTGGTAAGATTTGTTCATTTCCTCTCTTTAATTCGGCTTTTACTACCGAGTTGAACGTGAGTGACAGCTGGTACCCACCTGACATGTTCGCTCTGCTGTCAGTGACGTCATCGCCCGTCATCAGTGATGTCATCGCTGCTGAATGTGGGACTTCTTAATGTTCGCTCCATTACTAATAAATCCTTTATTCTTAATGATCTTTTCACAAGAATTAATTTGGATTTATTATGTCTTTCTGAGACTTGGCAGAGAGAGGAAGAGTTTATTCATCTGAACGAACTCTGTCCAGTAGGGAGCGCTGTCCTGGGGAAGCCTCGCCTCTCTGGTCGTGGGGGAGGTCTTGCTACAGTTTATAGGGAGAGTTGTTCTTGCAAAGTGATTCAGACACAGGAATTCACTTCTTTTGAGTCTCAGATGACCTTGATTGGTTCTACAAGAACTTTCTATTGTGTGTCAATCTACCGTCCGCCTGGTCCTTCAGTGTTCTTGAAAGACTTTAGTGACTTCTTATCTTCCATTATTCAGATGGAATCTGTTCTCATTCTTGGAGATTTTAATCTTCATGTTGATGACGTCACATCTTGTTCTGCTAAAGAACTTTTAACTTTAACAGAAGCTTTAATTTTGAGCAACATGTTTCTGAAGCCACTCATTAAAAAATACTTGGTTCTACTCTTGGCCTGGACATTTCTAATGTATCTGTACATGATGTCCATCTGTGACCATTCTCTTGTTCAACCTGGACTTCATCCCTGAACCTAAGCCTTTAAAAGTTAGGTCTCAGAGACGTCTCATCTCAGCTGATACTGCAGACAGTTTTTCTGCTATGTTAAAGTTTAACCTTTGACCTCCAATAAAAGACTCCAGTTTTCTTTGTGTAGAGATGAAGTCGATGAGTTTACGTCACATATTATTCTGACTTTTTTTCTTCATTTTTTCCTTCTTTCTTCTCCTCAGTCTGGTTCTGTTTCTCAATCATGTCTTTTTTCAAATATTTTCTCCAGAAAACAAGGTCAATAATCTCCTTTTCAATCTCTTTCTGATCACATCACCAACTGCAATTCCAATTATTCAATATTTCTTAATTTGAAGCGTTTTAAATTCAATATAAATCAATTCGAAGCGTTTTTAAATCAAGTTTTATCAACGCTCGTAGTTAATTCATTTTCATTAAGGTTCATTTTTTTATACACATTACTACCATCTAGTGGCCTTTTAGTATAACCTCGATTATTCTAAATAAACTAAATTGTTGTCGATTTAATAATACAGAATATTCCAACTAGAGTACAATTACTGTGTGCAGACATACAAACAGACATATTCAGTGTGTACAAGAACACACTCACATTAATGTATATTAACACACCATAATAGATGGATAGATTTAACTATAATAAATAAAACAACTTCGGTAAATAAACAACCGTCTTGGTTCAAATGTTTTAGCCGAAAAAAAAGACAATTTTGCTGATTATATTCCATGTTCAGTTGGTAACAGGTAACTTCCCTCAAGTTATCTCAGGTTCACAAAAGAGGGTCAAAGAGCAATGAATTGACGAGAGATCGATCTCCTAAACTGTAATATGACATTAACATACATGTACTCACTGAAGTAGTTACTGAGTAGTAATGAATAGAAACACAATCTTACTTATAGATTTAAGTCAATCATACATGTTTAACTATAAGCTTTTATGTGTACAGCTGCATAACTTTTGAAAGAATAGGAATTAAAATAATAAGAGTGTTGATGGAGCTAAAGATTTTATACATCACTAACGTGTTACCATAGTAACTGCTGAAAACAAATAAAGTGACATGAATCAATCCATATAATACAAATGACTTGTTAAAAATGAAGCCTCAGTCAAAGTCACCACTAGAAAGCTGTTCTCATGTATTCATAATGTTTGACGATATAATAATTATTATTACTATTATTACTATTATTACTGCCGCGATGTTTGTCATCGTCACGTCACTGATGCGTTGACACGCGAGTGTTTGTTTTTATCTCTTTCTATCAGAGATTAGATGAGCTCGACGTCAGAGAAGTTTCAAGACCAACAAAGACAAGCGACTCTGCATCAACTTCTTCATGCTGGCGTGTGATCTTCTACGTTCACTGGACTGTTTCCGCCTTGTTTGGATCAGATAATATGTCGCTTTTTTAAACGTGTGCTTTTTATCAACACAAACATATTTTAGTGTCGCACACCAATAGTTTTGTCACTTCAAGTTGTTACACTGGAATCATTGTCGTCAACGGTTGTTCAAGAGGATCTTAAAACATAATATAGTTGAACATCTTTCCACTGATTACGTATATTTTTCATCACTTTCACTGATTTACTGATTGTAACCGTGATTCTTAGAGATCCGTCTTATTCTGATGCTGTTGTTTAACCTCGATCTGCCAAGTTAAAGCTGAATTTATGAACATGGATGAATCTCTTGTTGTACAACAAACACATGTGTGTGTGTGTGTGTGTGAAAATACATGATGTGAACCATAATTATATCATTTCTTCTCCTTCTGCACTGAATGAATCACAGTCAGAATCTATTGTCATAGTTCAACCAAATGAAGGTTCATCATCCAGACGGAGCACATGACGACATGTTTCAAGTAAAAAGATTAAAGAAGGTTAAAAAGATGAATAAAAAGTAAGAAACAAAGATAGAGGAGCAGCAGAGGTCAGAGGTCAGAGGTTTTATAATATCGTCTCGTCATTAAAATGTTTTTTCAAGATGCTCTGAGATGTAAACAAATGTCTTTATTGATCCTCATTTGTGTTTGTTCACTTCACGTATAGCTGAGAGTAGAAACTGATCCTGAGTCTGTTTGTGTTCAAGGACCTGAAGCGTCAGAGGGTTCACGGCAGGTGAACAGGTGAGGAACAGGTGAGCAAGGGTTCAGGATGTTGGAGGCAGCGAGAGGTCAAGATGTCATTCAGGGTGGGCAGAGGTCAGAGTGGATGACCCTCCGTAGTACTGTCCTGTCGCTGTACTGCAGTAACATATGGTTCTACAGCAGGACAACACACTGGATTGCCTGTGATCGCAGTGGTCAGTATGATGATTACTACCTTTTCAAAAAACCGCTTCCGGTGAGCCTTTGATCGGCTGCTTGAACGTGAGCTCCTGCAATAATTGCCAAAAACAGTCGTTTTAACGACTACTTGTCCGGATATTATGCTCATATAACTAAAGATATGTCTCAAGCATCTCGGATCTATGATCGTGATGCTCTTTTCAACATCAGAGAGTCCATGGAGGATTATAATCGCGACAGTTTCCAATGTCCGGAGAATGTGTTTCCGGTTCCGCTTCTCATCGACTCGACTCTGTGGAATATCGTTTGATCTCTC
The DNA here is from genome assembly GCF_982586985.1 of Callionymus lyra. NCBI lineage: Eukaryota > Metazoa > Chordata > Actinopteri > Syngnathiformes > Callionymidae > Callionymus > Callionymus lyra. Next base: position 2,382,566 of record NC_141831.1, on the reverse strand, counting down.
GGGTACGATTTCCACAAGCGATGGAGTCGGTCTGGAGTTCAGGTCAGGATGAGACGCGCAGTCGCGATCTCTCGGAACAACTCTGACTTCATGGATGTTTGATCGACATTCCTCTCTCTGAAGAGCGTGACGACACGTCAGCGCTGCCGTCTGTCCAGACCTCAACGAAAGGTGGTAAGATTTGTTCATTTCCTCTCTTTAATTCGGCTTTTACTACCGAGTTGAACGTGAGTGACAGCTGGTACCCACGTGACATGTTCGCTCTGCTGTCAGTGACGTCATCGCCCGTCATCAGTGATGTCATCGCTGCTGAATGTAGGACTTCTTAATGTTCGCTCCATTACTAATAAATCCTTTATTCTTAATGATCTTTTCACAAGAATTAATTTGGATTTATTATGTCTTTCTGAGACTTGGCAGAGAGAGGAAGAGTTTATTCATCTGAACGAACTCTGTCCAGTAGGGCGCGCTGTCCTGGGGAAGCCTCGCCTCTCTGGTCGTGGGGGAGGTCTTGCTACAGTTTATAGGGAGAGTTGTTCTTGCAAAGTGATTCAGACACAGGAATTCACTTCTTTTGAGTCTCAGATGACCTTGATTGGTTCTACAAGAACTTTCTATTGTGTGTCAATCTACCGTCCGCCTGGTCCTTCAGTGTTCTTGAAAGACTTCAGTGACTTCTTATCTTCCATTATTCAGATGGAATCTGTTCTCATTCTTGGAGATTTTAATCTTCATGTTGATGACGTCACATCTTGTTCTGCTAAAGAACTTTTAACTTTAACAGAAGCTTTAATTTTGAGCAACATGTTTCTGAAGCCACTCATTAAAAAATACTTGGTTCTACTCTTGGCCTGAACATTTCTAATGTATCTGTACATGATGTCCATCTGTGACCATTCTCTTGTTCAACCTGGACTTCATCCCTGAACCTAAGCCTTTAAAAGTTAGGTCTCAGAGACGTCTCATCTCAGCTGATACTGCAGACAGTTTTTCTGCTATGTTAAAGTTTAACCTTTGACCTCCAATAAAAGACTCCAGTTTTCTTTGTGTAGAGATGAAGTCGATGAGTTTACGTCACATATTATTCTGACTTTTTTTCTTCATTTTTTCCTTCTTTCTTCTCCTCAGTCTGGTTCTGTTTCTCAATCATGTCTTTTTTCAAATATTTTCTCCAGAAAACAAGGTCAATAATCTCCTTTTCAATCTCTTTCTGATCACATCACCAACTGCAATTCCAATTATTCAATATTTCTTAATTTGAAGCGTTTTAAATTCAATATAAATCAATTCGAAGCGTTTTTAAATCAAGTTTTATCAACGCTCGTAGTTAATTCATTTTCATTAAGGTTCATTTTTTTATACACATTACTACCATCTAGTGGCCTTTTAGTATAACCTCGATTATTCTAAATAAATTAAATTGTTGTCGATTTAATAATACAGAATATTCCAACTAGAGTACAATTACTGTGTGCAGACATACAAACAGACATATTCAGTGTGTACAAGAACACACTCACATTAATGTATATTAACACACCATAATAGATGGATAGATTTAACTATAATAAATAAAACAACTTCGGTAAATAAACAACCGTCTTGGTTCAAATGTTTTAGCCGAAAAAAAAGACAATTTTGCTGATTATATTCCATGTTCAGTTGGTAACAGGTAACTTCCCTCAAGTTATCTCAGGTTCACAAAAGAGGGTCAAAGAGCAATGAATTGACGAGAGATCGATCTCCTAAACTGTAATATGACATTAACATACATGTACTCACTGAAGTAGTTACTGAGTAGTAATGAATAGAAACACAATCTTACTTATAGATTTAAGTCAATCATACATGTTTAACTATAAGCTTTTATGTGTACAGCTGCATAACTTTTGAAAGAATAGGAATTAAAATAATAAGAGTGTTGATGGAGCTAAAGATTTTATACATCACTAACGTGTTACCATAGTAACTGCTGAAAACAAATAAAGTGACATGAATCAATCCATATAATACAAATGACTTGTTAAAAATGAAGCCTCAGTCAAAGTCACCACTAGAAAGCTGTTCTCATGTATTCATAATGTTTGACGATATAATAATTATTATTACTATTATTACTATTATTACTGCCGCGATGTTTGTCATCGTCACGTCACTGATGCGTTGACACGCGAGTGTTTGTTTTTATCTCTTTCTATCAGAGATTAGATGAGCTCGACGTCAGAGAAGTTTCAAGACCAACAAACACAAGCGACTCTGCATCAACTTCTTCATGCTGGCGTGTGATCTTCTACGTTCACTGGACTGTTTCCGCCTTGTTTGGATCAGATAATATGTCGCTTTTTTAAACGTGTGCTTTTTATCAACACAAACATATTTTAGTGTCGCACACCAATAGTTTTGTCACTTCAAGTTGTTACACTGGAATCATTGTCGTCAACGGTTGTTCAAGAGGATCTTAAAACATAATATAGTTGAACATCTTTCCACTGATTACGTATATTTTTCATCACTTTCACTGATTTACTGATTGTAACCGTGATTCTTAGAGATCCGTCTTATTCTGATGCTGTTGTTTAACCTCGATCTGCCAAGTTAAAGCTGAATTTATGAACATGGATGAATCTCTTGTTGTACAACAAACACATGTGTGTGTGTGTGTGTGTGAAAATACATGATGTGAACCATAATTATATCATTTCTTCTCCTTCTGCACTGAATGAATCACAGTCAGAATCTATTGTCATAGTTCAACCAAATGAAGGTTCATCATCCAGACGGAGCACATGACGACATGTTTCAAGTAAAAAGATTAAAGAAGGTTAAAAAGATGAATAAAAAGTAAGAAACAAAGATAGAGGAGCAGCAGAGGTCAGAGGTCAGAGGTTTTATAAAATCGTCTCGTCATTAAAATGTTTTTTCAAGATGCTCTGAGATGTAAACAAATGTCTTTATTGATCCTCATTTGTGTTTGTTCACTTCACGTATAGCTGAGAGTAGAAACTGATCCTGAGTCTGTTTGTGTTCAAGGACCTGAAGCGTCAGAGGGTTCACGGCAGGTGAACAGGTGAGGAACAGGTGAGCAAGGGTTCAGGATGTTGGAGGCAGCGAGAGGTCAAGATGTCATTCAGGGTGGGCAGAGGTCAGAGTTGATGACCCTCCGTAGTACTGTCCTGTCGCTGTACTGCAGTAACATATGGTTCTACAGCAGGACAACACACTGGATTGCCTGTGATCGCAGTGGTCAGTATGATGATTACTACCTTTTCAAAAAACCGCTTCCGGTGAGCCTTTGATCGGCTGCTTGAACGTGAGCTCCTGCAATAATTGCCAAAAACAGTCGTTTTAACGACTACTTGTCCGGATATTATGCTCATATCACTAAAGATATGTCTCAAGCATCTCGGATCTATGATCGTGATGCTCTTTTCAACATCAGAGAGTCCATGGAGGATTATAATCGCGACAGTTTCCAATGTCCGGAGAATGTGTTTCCGGTTCCGCTTCTCATCGACTCGACTCTGTGGAATATCGTTTGATCTCTCGGGTACGATTTCCACAAGCGATGGAGTCGGTCTGGAGTTCAGGTCAGGATGAGACGCGCAGTCGCGATCTCTCGGAACAACTCTGACTTCATGGATGTTTGATCGACATTCCTCTCTCTGAAGAGCGTGACGACACGTCAGCGCTGCCGTCTGTCCAGACCTCAACGAAAGGTGGTAAGATTTGTTCATTTCCTCTCTTTAATTCGGCTTTTACTACCGAGTTGAACGTGAGTGACAGCTGGTACCCACGTGACATGTTCGCTCTGCTGTCAGTGACGTCATCGGCGTCATCAGTGATGTCATCGCTGCTGAATGTAGGACTTCTTAATGTTCGCTCCATTACTAATAAATCCTTTATTCTTAATGATCTTTTCACAAGAATTAATTTGGATTTATTATGTCTTTCTGAGACTTGGCAGAGAGAGGAAGAGTTTATTCATCTGAACGAACTCTGTCCAGTAGGGAGCGCTGTCCTGGGGAAGCCTCGCCTCTCTGGTCGTGGGGGAGGTCTTGGTACAGTTTATAGGAAGAGTTGTTCTTGCAAAGTGATCCAGACACAGGAATTCACTTCTTTTGAGTCTCAGATGATCTTGGTTGGTTCTACAAGAACTTTCTATTGTGTGTCAATCTACCGCCCGCCTGGTCCTTCAGTGTTCTTGAAAGACTTCAGTGACTTCTTATCTTCCATTATTCAAATGGAATCTGTTCTCATTCTTGGGGATTTTAATCTTCATGTTGATGACGTCACATCTTGTTCTGCTAAAGAACTTTTAACTTTAACAGAAGCTTTAATTTTGAGCAACATGTTTCTGAACCCACTCATCAAAAAATACTTGGTTCTACTCTTGGCCTGGACATTTCTAATGTATCTGTACATGATGTCCATCTGAGGAATCATTATCTTGTCTTGTTTAACCTGGACTTCATCCCTGAACCTAAGCCTTTGAAAGTTAGGTCTCAGAGGCGTGTCATCTCAGCCGATACTGTAGACAGTTTTTCTGCTATGTTTGACCGTCTTTCCTTTGATGACTGCCCAGATGTGGACAGTTTGGTTCACTGTTTCACTGATCATTGTGTTGAAATACTGGATCAAGTGGCACCTGTTAAATCGAACTTGAAAATTTAGAAAAAACGGTGCCCTTGGAGAAATGAAGATCTCCTGAGTCTGAAGAGACTTTGTCGAAAGACTGCGGTCTCTGGAAGTCCACTAAACTTGAGGTGCACAGACTTCTCCCCAGGGATCTGATGTCTTCTTACAATGAGATGGTGGAAACTGTCAGATCTGATTACATCAGAAAACTGGTAGCAGTAAATAAGAAAAAACCCAAAGTGTTGTTTGACACGATTAATTCTCTCGTGTCTCCTGCTCCTCAAATCACGCCTGTCTTCTGTGAAGCTGACAGCAATGCATTGTTGAGATTTTTCATTGACAAAATTTAATTGATCAAAGAGAAAATCTCTCCCCCTTTGTTTGGAACCCCTACTGTCTCTGAGCCCCTCTCCTCCTCTTGGTCTTCCTTCACTGCTGTATCTCTGGGTGACATTTCGGCAAAGACTACTTGTCCGGATATTATGCTCATATCACTAAAGATATGTCTCAAGCATCTCGGATCTATGATCGTGATGCTCTTTTCAACATCAGAGAGTCCATGGAGGATTATAATCGCGACAGTTTCCAACGTCCGGAGAATGTGTTTCCGGTTCCGCTTCTCATCGACTCTGACTCTGTGGAATATCGTTTGATCTCTCGGGTACGATTTCCACAAGCGATCGAGTCGGTCTGGAGTTCAGGTCAGGATGAGACGCGCAGTCGCGATCTCTCGGAACAACTCTGACGTCATCGGACTTCATGGATGTTTGATCGACATTCCTCTCACTGAAGAGTGTGACGACACGTCAGCGCTGCCGTCTGTCCAGACCTCAACGAAAGGTGGTAAGATTTGTTCATTTCCTCTCTTTAATTCGGCTTTTACTACCGAGTTGAACGTGAGTGACAGCTGGTACCCACGTGACATGTTCGCTCTGCTGTCAGTGACGTCATCGCCCGTCATCAGTGACGTCATCGGTGCTGAATGTGGGACTTCTTAATGTTCGCTCCATTACTAATAAATCCTTTATTCTTAATGATCTTTTCACAAGAATTAATTTGGATTTATTATGTCTTTCTGAGACTTGGCAGAGAGAGGAAGAGTTTATTCATCTGAACGAACTCTGTCCAGTAGGGAGCGCTGTCCTGGGGAAGCCTCGCCTCTCTGGTCGTGGGGGAGGTCTTGGTACAGTTTATAGGAAGAGTTGTTCTTGCAAAGTGATTCAGACACAGGAATTCACTTCTTTTGAGTCTCAGATGATCTTGGTTGGTTCTACAAGAACTTTCTATTGTGTGTCAATCTACCGCCCGCCTGGTCCTTCAGTGTTCTTGAAAGACTTCAGTGACTTCTTATCTTCCATTATTCAAATGGAATCTGTTCTCATTCTTGGGGATTTTAATCTTCATGTTGATGACGTCACATCTTGTTCTGCTAAAGAACTTTTAACTTTAACAGAAGCTTTAATTTTGAGCAACATGTTTCTGAACCCACTCATCAAAAAATACTTGGTTCTACTCTTGGCCTGGACATTTCTAATGTATCTGTACATGATGTCCATCTGAGGGATCATTATCTTGTCTTGTTTAACCTGGACTTCATCCCTGAACCTAAGCCTTTGAAAGTTAGGTCTCAGAGGCGTGTCATCTCAGCCGATACTGTAGACAGTTTTTCTGCTATGTTTGACCGTCTTTCCTTTGATGACTGCCCAGATGTGGACAGTTTGGTTCACTGTTTCACTGATCATTGTGTTGAAATACTGGATCAAGTGGCACCTGTTAAATCGAACTTGAAAATTTAGAAAAAACGGTGCCCTTGGAGAAATGAAGATCTCCTGAGTCTGAAGAGACTTTGTCGAAAGACTGCGGTCTCTGGAAGTCCACTAAACTTGAGGTGCACAGACTTCTCCCCAGGGATCTGATGTCTTCTTACAATGAGATGGTGGAAACTGTCAGATCTGATTACATCAGAAAACTGGTAGCAGTAAATAAGAAAAAACCCAAAGTGTTGTTTGACACGATTAATTCTCTCGTGTCTCCTGCTCCTCAAATCACGCCTGTCTTCTGTGAAGCTGACAGCAATGCATTGTTGAGATTTTTCATTGACAAAATTTAATTGATCAAAGAGAAAATCTCTCCCCCTTTGTTTGGAACCCCTACTGTCTCTGAGCCCCTCTCCTCCTCTTGGTCTTCCTTCACTGCTGTATCTCTGGGTGACATTTCGGCAAAGACTACTTGTCCGGATATTATGCTCATATCACTAAAGATATGTCTCAAGCATCTCGGATCTATGATCGTGATGCTCTTTTCAACATCAGAGAGTCCATGGAGGATTATAATCGCGACAGTTTCCAACGTCCGGAGAATGTGTTTCCGGTTCCGCTTCTCATCGACTCGGACTCTGTGGAATATCGTTTGATCTCTCGGGTACGATTTCCACAAGCGATCGAGTCGGTCTGGAGTTCAGGTCAGGATGAGACGTGCAGTCGCGATCGCTCGGAACAACTCTGACGTCATCGGACGTCATGGATGTTTGATCGACATTCCTCTCACTGAAGAGTGTGACGACACGTCAGCGCTGCCGTCTGTCCAGACCTCAACGAAAGGTGGTAAGATTAGTTCATTTCCTCTCTTTAATTCGGCTTTTACTACCGAGTTGAACGTGAGTGACAGCTGGTACCCACGTGACATGTTCGCTCTGCTGTCAGTGACGTCATCGCCGTCATCAGTGATGTCATCGCTGCTGAATGTAGGACTTCTGAATGTTCGCTCCATTACTAATAAATCCTTTATTCTTAATGATCTTTTCACAAGAATTAATTTGGATTTATTATGTCTTTCTGAGACTTGGCAGAGAGAGGAAGAGTTTATTCATCTGAACGAACTCCGTCCAGTAGGGAGCGCTGTTCTGGGGAAGCCTCGCCTCTCTGGTCGTGGGGGAGGTCTTGCTACAGTTTATAGAGAGAGTTGTTCTTGCAAAGTGATTCAGACACAGGAATTCACTTCTTTTGAGTCTCAGATGATCTTGGTTGGTTCCTCAAGAACTTTCTATTGTGTGTCAATCTACCGTCCGCCTGGTCCTTCAGTGTTCTTGAAAGACTTCAGTGACTTCTTATCTTCCATTATTCAAATGGAATCTGTTCTCATTCTTGGAGATTTTAATCTTCATGTTGATGACGTCACATCTTGTTCTGCTAAAGAACTTTTAACTTTAACAGAAGCTTTAATTTTGAGCAACATGTTTCTGAACCCACTCACCAAAAAGTTAGTTTTTACTCTTGGCCTGAACATTTCTAATGTATCTGTACATGATGTCCATCTGAGGAATCATTATCTTGTCTTGTTTAACCTGGACTTCATCCCTGAACCTAAGCCTTTGAAAGTTAGGTCTCAGAGGCGTGTCATCTCAGCCAATACCGCAGACAGTTTTTCTGCTATGTTTGACCGTCTTTCCTTTGATGACTGCACAGACGTGGACAGTTTGATTCACTGTTTCACTGGTCATTGTGTTGAAATACTGGATCAAGTGGCACCTGTTAAATCGAACTTGAAAATTCAGAAAAAACGGTGCCCTTGGACACATGAAGATCTCCTGAGTCTGAAGAGACTTTGTCGAAAGACTGAGCGTCTCTGGAAGTCCACTAAACTTGAGGTGCACAGACTTCTCCCCAGGGATCTGATGTCTTCTTACAATGAGATGGTGGAAACTGTCAGATCTGATTACATCAGAAAACTGGTAGCAGTAAATAAGAAAAACCCCAAAGTGTTGTTTGACACGATTAATTCTCTTGTGTCTCCTGCTCCTCAAATCACGCCTGTCTTCTGTGAAGCTGACAGCAATGCATTGTTGAGATTTTTCATTGACAAAATTTAATTGATCAAAGAGAAAATCTCTCCCCCTTTGTTTGGAACCCCTACTGTCTCTGAGCCCCTCTCCTCCTCTTGGTCTTCCTTCATTGCTGTATCTCTGGGTGACATTTCGGCAAAGACTACTTGTCCGGATATTATGCTCATATCACTAAAGATATGTCTCAAGCATCTCGGATCTATGATCGTGATGTTCTTTTCAACATCAGAGAGTCCATGGAGGATTATAATCGCGACAGTTTCCAACGTCCGGAGAATGTGTTTCCGGTTCCGCTTCTCATCGACTCGGACTCTGTGGAATATCGTTTGATCTCTCGGGTACGATTTCCACAAGCGATCGAGTCGGTCTGGAGTTCAGGTCAGGATGAGACGCGCAGTCGCGATCGCTCGGAACAACTCTGACTTCATCGGACGTCATCGATGTTTGATCGACATTCCTCTCACTGAAGAGCGTGACGACACGTCAGCGCTGCCGTCTGTCCAGACCTCAACGAAAGGTGGTAAGATTTGTTCATTTCCTCTTTAATTCGGCTTTTACTACCGAGTTGAACGTGAGTGACAGCTGGTACCCACGTGACCGCTGTTCGCTTCAAAAGATCCCGCTCTGCTGTCAGTGACGTCATCAGTGATGTCATGGCCTGGACTATTGCAACAGTTTATTTTCATGTCTTGTCTCGCCTGCAGTTCATACAAAACTCTGCAGGCAGAATTCTGAGCCACTCTAGTAGAAGAACTCACATTTCTCCTTCAAACTCTTCACTGGCTGCTCTAGTAGAAGAACTCACATTTCTCCTTCAAACTCTTCACTGGCTGCCAGTTTCTTTCAGGATCATTTTAAAATTCTGGTTCTAACTTTCAGATCTATTCATGGTCAGACCTTCCATCAGTGATCTGATCCAGACTTACACCCCAGCTCGGGCTCTGAGGTCTGTGGATCAGAATCTAATGATGGTTCCTCGCACACGGTTCAGGACCAGAGGAGAGAAATCCTTCCAGACTGTTGCTCCTAAGCTTTGGAACCATCTCTGTGTTTGATGATCTACTGACTCCTTTAAGAAACATCTGTGTTTGATGATCTACTGACTCCTTCAAGAAACATCTGTGTTTGATGATCTACTGACTCCTTTAAGAAACATCTGTGTTTGATGATCTACTGACTCCTTCAAGAAACATCTGTGTTTGATGATCTACTGACTCCTTTAAGAAATATGTGTGTTTGATGATCTACTGACTCCTTCAAGAAACATGTGTGTTTGATGATCTACTGACTCCTTCAAGAAACATGTGTGTTTGATGATCTACTGACTCCTTCAAGAAACATCTGTGTTTGATGATCTACTAACTCCTTAAAGAAACATCTGTGTTTGATGATCTACTGACTCCTTCAAGGAACATCTGTGTTTGATGATCTACTGACTCCTTCAAGAAACATCTGTGTTTGATGATCTACTGACTCCTTCAAGAAACATCTGTGTTTGATGATCTACTGACTCCTTCAAGAAACATCTGTGTTTGATGATCTACTGACTCCTTCAAGAAACATCTGTGTTTGATGATCTACTGACTCCTTCAAGAAACATCTGTGTTTAATGATCTACTGACTCCTTCAAGAAACATCTGTGTTTGATGATCTACTGACTCCTTCAAGAAACATCTGTGTTTGATGATCTACTGACTCCTTCAAGAAACATCTGTGTTTGATGATCTACTGACTCCTTCAAGAAACATCTGTGTTTGATGATCTACTGACTCCTTCAAGAAACATCTGTGTTTGATGATCTACTGACTCCTTCAAGAAACATCTGTGTTTGATGATCTACTGACTCCTTCAAGAAACATCTGTGTTTAATGATTTACTGACTCCTTCAAGAAACATCTGTGTTTGATGATCTACTGACTCCTTCAAGAAACATCTGTGTTTGATGATCTACTGACTCCTTCAAGAAACATCTGTGTTTGATGATCTACTGACTCCTTCAAGAAACATCTGTGTTTGATGATCTACTGACTCCTTCAAGAAACATCTGTGTTTGATGATCTACTGACTCCTTCAAGAAACATCTGTGTTTGATGATCTACTGACTCCTTCAAGAAACATCTGTGTTTGATGATCTACTGACTCCTTCAAGAAACATCTGTGTTTAATGATTTACTGACTCCTTCAAGAAACATCTGTGTTTGATGATCTACTGACTCCTTCAAGAAACATCTGTGTTTGATGATCTACTGACTCCTTCAAGAAACATCTGTGTTTGATGATCTACTGACTCCTTCAAGAAACATCTGTGTTTGATGATCTACTGACTCCTTCAAGAAACATCTGTGTTTGATGATCTACTGACTCCTTCAAGAAACATCTGTGTTTGATGATCTACTGACTCCTTCAAGAAACATCTGTGTTTGATGATCTACTGACTCCTTCAAGAAACATCTGTGTTTGATGATCTACTGACTCCTTCAAGAAACATCTGTGTTTGATGATCTACTGACTCCTTCAAGAAACATCTGTGTTTGATGATCTACTGACTCCTTCAAGAAACATCTGTGTTTGATGATCTACTGACTCCTTCAAGAAACATCTGTGTTTGATGATCTACTGACTCCTTCAAGAAACATCTGTGTTTGATGATCTACTGACTCCTTCAAGAAACATGTGTGTTTGATGATCTACTGACTCCTTCAAGAAACATCTGTGTTTGATGATCTACTGACTCCTTCAAGAAACATCTGTGTTTGATGATCTACTGACTCCTTCAAGAAACATCTGTGTTTGATGATCTACTGACTCCTTCAAGAAACATCTTAAGACGTTTTTATTTGTTCAGGCTTTTCCTTGATTATCTTGCCTTTTAAAGTATATACTTTATTGAATATTGTTTTGATTGTTTAAGCGCTTTGTGACCTTGGTCTGAAAAAGCGCTATATAAATACAAATTACTTACTTACTTACTTACATGGATTACTAATTAGTAATTCGATTAATTAATTAGTTAGATAATTAGTAATGTCATTAACCCTACATACATATCAGAAACTACTAATGTGTAGTGAACGGACACACAATAAGCTTGATACTCATAGAATGGCAGGACACAAACATGTACCTTCCCAGGTATGACAGGCCCTGATAGGTAACATCATCCCCTTTCGTCCAGTACGAGACATTAAAGGTCTCGATTTAGTCTCGTCACCAACCAAAGGTGCGTTTAAACTTAAGCTTGGACCTATAATCCTTTATGCCACAACAAAAGCAGCCCTGGTCAGCCGTGTTGGTGGGACAGAGTTGTCTCTGGTATCAGAGCCTTCACTGCATATTGTCGAGTCCATCTTTAAAGCAGCTAATATCTTTACACGTTTAGTATACGTATACGCCATACTTAAAATAATGCTAAAAGATCATCGAAATATAAAGTATACATTACTAGCTTCATCTAAGAGTTTAAACGTTTGAATACACATTCACAATCAAAATTTCACTCAGACTGATGTACACTGTCTAAAGGCAGGCTTGGAGCAGAATTAGAAAAATGACACCGGTTAGTTAGACGTCTGTTCGTCTGCCCTTTTCACACCTGGGGGCGTGAAACAAAGAGCGAAGCGGAACACACCCAGGCTGGAAGAAAAAAGCATCCACCCACGCAACAGGGAAGCAAGGAAGTTATTCTCCAGGTGACCGAGACATGGACAAACTTGAAAGAACCATCTGCCCCGGAAGAGACGACCCCCTGGACGGAGAACTTTCCCTTGAATATAAATATATGCTCTACAGTACGGGACCGTCTTTCCCGGAGCTATCGACCTGAAGAGCTGCCGGCAGAGAGCGTTCCCGATCGATCGTAAAAGCTTGTATCGTTGTTTGACTTGAAGCGGCGAATAAACGACCCGTTAGACTCTGCATTGACCATTTGTCTCCATAAAGCAAAGTATAAGACCTGGATGTGACGGCGTGTTGGAACTTCCCGGAACGGACCCGAGTTCTGACCGTTTTAAAACCGAAATCTCCAATGGCGAGATTTCAAACTTTATTAAGCAATAACTTAAAAGCGGAGCAACGTCATGATGAATGAACTACTGCATTTTGAAGACTTACCTTTTACACTTACATTTACAACATGTCAGGAGAGTTTTCACATTAGGTGCCCTTAAGATATAACCTTCGAAGCCATTCGTAAAATACAGTAAACTGAATTTATATTTGTAAAAAACAATCATTATCACGAATATAAAAGACAGAAACACGTTAAACAAACGTTTTCTTAACTAATAAAGTTGCGAGATGGGCTGCTTGAATTACGGAAGCCGATTGGTCAGCGCGGATAATGACGCCCCACCATGGTCGCCTGTGATTGGTCGACGCGGATAATGACGCCCCACCATGGTCGCCTGTGATTGGTCGACACGGATAATGACGCCCCACCATGGTCGCCTGTGATTGGTCGACGCGGTCAGAGTTCTTCCGCTAGCAAAGCAACTCACGCAGACACAACATGGCGGAAGCGGAGTCCAGCAGCGAGCTGAGCTCTGCGGGGATCCTGCAGGAGATCTTCACGTCGCCGCTCAACCTGACGCTGCTCAGCCTCTGCCTCTTCCTGCTCTACAAGATCTTCCGGGGGGACCAGAGCCCGGACCTGGGCCCGGCGGAGCCGCCGCTGCCGAGGCTGAAGAAGCGAGACTTTCGTCTGGACCAGCTCAAGACCTTCGACGGAGTCCAGGACCCGCGGATCCTCATGGCTGTCAACGGGAAGGTCTTTGACGTCACCCGCGGCAAGAAGTTCTACGGCCCAGGTGAGCCGGATCCGAACCTGGATCCGAACCGAACTTTACTTTGAAAAGATCTTCTTTCATAACACAGGAGCACAGATCGTCTATTGACGGGATGATCGAAGTTTAACTTGTTTGTAGTTTGTTTACACACAAGAACTCGAATAATGACGTTTTATTTAAAACAATCAATAATGATTATACTCAAAGTTTTAATTTAAAATGGGTTACAATAATACTTTTAAACGACATACACGGTGAATACAAACGAGTTTGAGTCAAAATAAATAATAATAATTATTATTAGTTAATAATGAATTCATATAATAATTACGTTACATTTGTCAACAGTAGAACAAACACGCTGCAAGTTTAATCTTCTGTCCTCAGGTCACAATAAAATAACTTTGTCTTAAAACATTTGTTTAAAAATAACTTTGTCTTAAAACATTTGTTTCGAGTATAAAAGTATTGATGAGGATCACATTCTACCCATAATGCACCTGTCCTGCCACACGTTGTAGTTCATTATGTTCCGAACACAGTGTTTGCTGATGGAGTCACGTTTGTGTTTATTAGTCAAACCGACACTTTTTTAACCTCATTTAACTAATCATGAATAAAAACTGCAAGAAGATGCTAAATAAAGTTAGTGTTGCTGGTAGAACTCGTTACACGTCGAGAAATAATCTAAGGTTGAGAAAACCTTGAGAAAAGAAGCGAATTATCATGAGAAAGTATCAGAGTGAGACCTCACACTATTGTGTCATCTCTGGCTGTTACCTCTGTCACCAGTGACCTTTCACCTCTGTCACCAGTGACCTTTCACTGTCTCAGATTGATAGTTAAACACAAGCAATAACACACACCCACACACGCACACTAACACACACCCAAACACACACACTAACACACACACAAGCACTAACGAAAACATACACACACACAAGCACTAACACACACACAAGCACTAACACACACACACGCACTAACACACACACACACGCACTGACACACACACACGCACTGACACACACACGCACTAACACACACACACAAGCACTGACACACACACACACACACCCACACATGCACACTAACACACACCCAAACACACACACGCACACACTAACACACACACAAGCACTAACGAAAACATACACACGCACACACTAACACACACAAGCACTAACGAAAACATACACATGCACACACTAACACACACACACAAGCACTAACACACGTACTAACACACACACACGCACTGACAGACACACACACGCACTGACACACACACAAGCACTGACACACACACAAGCACTGACACACACACAAGCACTGACACACACACAAGCACTGACACACACACAAGCACTGACACACACACAAGCACTGACACACACACAAGCACTGACACACACACGCACTAACACACACACGCACTGACAGACACACACACACACGCACTAACGCAAACATACACACGCACTGACACACACACAGGCACTAAAACAAACACGCAATAAAGCACTAACACACACACTCGCGCACCAACACACACACTAACACACTAACACACTAACACACACACACACACACACACACACTAACACTCACACACCCTCCAGGCTGATATAGTTTCAAATAGTTGCTCAGCAGCGCCTCCTCTGGTCAAGTGCCAGCGGGTGAAAAGTACACCATGACGTCATCGGAGGCAGCACTAACATGACATGACGTCACAACCACATGTTGGACTCACCGCACCTGTCGTCCTCAGACGGGCCGTACGGCGTGTTCGCGGGCAGAGACGCGTCCAGAGGTTTGGCCACCTTCTGTCTGGAGAAAGACGCCCTGAAGGACGAACCCGACGACCTGTCGGACCTGAACGCCATGCAGCAGGAGAGTCTGTCCGAGTGGGAGGCCCAGTTCACCGGTGGGTCCCGACGCACACGCCTGTGCACGAGTGTGTGTGCACGAGTGTGTGTGCACGAGTGTGTGTGCACGAGTGTGTGTGCACGAGTGTGTGTGCACGTGTGTGTGTGCACGAGTGTTTGTGCACGTGTGTGTGTGCACGTGTGTGTGTGCACGAGTGTTTGTGCACGAGTGTGTGTGCACGTGTGTGTGTGCACGAGTGTGTGCGCGCACGAGTGTGTGCGCGCACGAGTGTGTGCACGGCTGAACGTTGTTGAAGTTTGGGTTTAAGTCTATATTCTATTTTATTTTTTATTAAAACAAACAATCACATGTTTTCACATTTTTATTTTTCTACATAGAATTAAATATTCTCATTAGGATCGAGTTTTAAATTCGATATTTTTAAGTTTGTAGTTTAAGTTCAATATATAAAAATATTAGCTTAATGGTGACAAGAGCTACTTGATCATGTGCTTCAGTGTCACATGATCGTCGACGTGTCGCGTGATTGGCTAAAAGTTTTAGCTTAGATTAAGAGATTACGAATTTAAAAATGTGTTTTTGAATATTTCGAATTAAAATATCTAATTCTGTTTTGTTATTTGTAAGAATCATTTAATTAAATTGTAAAATGTTTATTTTTTTAATTGAATAGTATGTAGAACTTTATTGATCGCTCAGGAGAATTATTTTTTTTCCCCAATTAGCCACAACAATACAGCAATTATTCATTAAAAATAAATAAAATAAGAACAAAGAGAAATAAAAAGAAAGAAAGTTTGATTTGTTTGAATAATTAAAAAAAACAAATCAAACTTTTAAATATGGAAATAATTTAAACCAAGTACTTTTAAAAATAATTAAAAGTTTGCAAAATTATTGTTAAATGAATAAAATATTGTGACGACGACACAGATATTGTGCGTCTGTGACATAAATGTTATCTATGGTTGAAGATAACAAGTAAAGCTCATTAAATCGCTCTGGTCTCCACAGTCAAGTACGACTACATCGGGAAGCTGCTGAGGGCCGGCGAGGAGGCGAGCGAGTACACGGACGACGAAGAAGCGAAGGACAAGAAGGACGACTAGAGGACGTGAAGAGAACATGTTGCCTTATCTGTCATGTTATCATCCGTGAAGATAAAACACGCTTTGTTTGGTCCCAGTTTTTACTAAAGATGTTCCTCGATCGGCATCGAAATATTCCCGAACGATTCCTGCACTTCCTGTCGTCGTCGTCATTCCTGGAGACATTTCCCGGCGGACGTCACCGTAGACCGACGTAGACTGACGACCTGAAACAAGACTGGCACCTTCAAAATAAAAGCCTTGAGCTCCAGAGCCGCTCGTCAAGATGTTCTCGCGTTCGATCGACCGTCGAAAACACAAGCAATAATTCCTGAGACGCTGTTTATTTGAAAGCAGTCGCGTTCGTATCCGTTCATCAGATGTTCGTCTTACACTTCGGTCACACGTCCACTCGCCACATATTTCTATGCATGAACTCACATGTTTTATTGCAGTTTTAATCAAGAAAATATTTTTCATGTAATAAAAACAATTGATATCAATAATCCTTGTCTGTCATTTGTTGAGATAAAATTCTGTTTTTAACACAAAAATAAAAAGATTGTGGAAAAGTCTCGATTAAAATAAACATTTATTTGACTTTATTAGTACTCATTACATTTAGTATCATTTTTAATGTGTACTGTATGTCGATTTATATAACTATAATGTGTTTTTATGGTAAATCTAAGGTTCACTTTATGTGACCTGCTGTGAAAACTTACATTTTTTAATGTTAATGTGTATCTTATCTTAAACAATGACCTGCTGTTTGAACTCCTGATGAAAAATACTTTATTAATCGTTTTTTGTTTTTTTTTCCAATTAGACACAGCAATACAGCGATTATTCATAAAAATAGGAAATAAGAACAAGACAAAGAGAAATAAACAAGATTATACAATCTAAGTGTAAAGTAACGGATCAAACAAACATTAAAATGATTTAATCTCTAAAGATGTTTGTAAATAATTCCACATCAATGTGTCGCTTTCAGTTGGCAAAAAAATATTACAGAAGTAAAAGATGTGTCAGAAGTAAAAGATAGTAAAAGATGTGTCAGAAGTAAAAGAAAGTAAAAGATGTGTCAGAAGTAAAAGATAGTAAAAGATGTGTCAGAAGTAAAATATAGTAAAAGATGTGTCAGAAGTAAAAGACAGTAAAAGATGTGTCAGAAGTAAAAGATAGTAAAAGATGTGTCAGAAGTAAAATATAGTAAAAGATGTGTCAGAAGTAAAAGATAGTAAAAGATATGTCAGAAGTAAAAGATAGTAAAAGATGTGTCAGAAGTAAAATATAGTAAAAGATGTGTCAGAAGTAAAAGATAGTAAAAGATGTGTCAGAAGTAAAAGATAGTAAAAGATGTGTCAGAAGTAAAAGACAGTAAAAGATGTGTCAGAAGTAAAAGACAGTAAAAGATGTGTCAGAAGTAAAATATAGTAAAAGATGTGTCAGAAGTAAAAGATAGTAAAAGATATGTCAGAAGTAAAAGATAGTAAAAGATGTGTCAGAAGTAAAATATAGTAAAAGATGTGTCAGAAGTAAAAGATAGTAAAAGATGTGTCAGAAGTAAAAGATAGTAAAAGATGTGTCAGAAGTAAAAGATAGTAAAAGATGTGTCAGAAGTAAAAGACAGTAAAAGATGTGTCAGAAGTAAAATATAGTAAAAGATGTGTCAGAAGTAAAAGATAGTAAAAGATGTGTCAGAAGTAAAAGACAGTAAAAGATGTGTCAGAAGTAAAAGATAGTAAAAGATGTGTCAGAAGTAAAAGATAGTAAAAGATGTGTCAGAAGTAAAAGACAGTAAAAGATGTGTCAGAAGTAAAAGATAGTAAAAGATGTGTCAGAAGTAAAATATAGTAAAAGATGTGTCAGAAGTAAAAGATAGTAAAAGATGTGTCAGAAGTAAAATATAGTAAAAGATGTGTCAGAAGTAAAAGACAGTAAAAGATGTGTCAGAAGTAAAAGATAGTAAAAGATGTGTCAGAAGTAAAATATAGTAAAAGATGTGTCAGAAGTAAAAGATAGTAAAAGATAGTAAAAGATGTGTCAGAAGTAAAAGATAGTAAAAGATGTGTCAGAAGTAAAATATAGTAAAAGATGTGTCAGAAGTAAAAGACAGTAAAAGATGTGTCAGAAGTAAAAGATAGTAAAAGATGTGTCAGAAGTAAAATATAGTAAAAGATGTGTCAGAAGTAAAAGATAGTAAAAGATAGTAAAAGATGTGTCAGAAGTAAAAGATAGTAAAAGATGTGTCAGAAGTAAAAGACAGTAAAAGATGTGTCAGAAGTAAAAGACAGTAAAAGATGTGTCAGAAGTAAAAGACAGTAAAAGATGTGTCAGAAGTAAAAGATAGTAAAAGATGTGTCAGAAGTAAAAGACAGTAAAAGATGTGTCAGAAGTAAAAGATAGTAAAAGATGTGTCAGAAGTAAAAGATAGTAAAAGATGTGTCAGAAGTAAAAGATAGTAAAAGATGTGTCAGAAGTAAAAGATAGTAAAAGATGTGTCAGAAGTAAAAGATAGTAAAAGATGTGTCAGAAGTGAAAGATAGTAAAAGATGTGTCAGAAGTAAAAGATAGTAAAAGATGTGTCAGAAGTAAAAGATAGTAAAAGATATGTCAGAAGTAAAAGATAGTAAAAGATGTGTCAGAAGTAAAATATAGTAAAAGATGTGTCAGAAGTAAAAGACAGTAAAAGATGTATCAGAAGTAAAAGACAGTAAAAGATGTGTCAGAAATAAAAGATAGTAAAAGATGTGTCAGAAGTAAAAGACAGTAAAAGATGTGTCAGAAGTAAAAGACAGTAAAAGATGTGTAAGAAGTAAAATATAGTAAAAGATGTGTCAGAAGTAAAAGATAGTAAAAGATGTGTCAGAAGTAAAATATAGTAAAAGATGTGTCAGAAGTAAAATATAGTAAAAGATGTGTCAGAAGTAAAATATAGTAAAAGATGTGTCAGAAGTAAAAGACAGTAAAAGATGTGTCAGAAGTAAAATATAGTAAAAGATGTGTCAGAAGTAAAAGACAGTAAAAGATGTGTCAGAAGTAAAAGATAGTAAAAGATGTGTCAGAAGTAAAAGACAGTAAAAGATGTGTCAGAAGTAAAAGATAGTAAAAGATGTGTCAGAAGTAAAAGATAGTAAAAGATGTGTCAGAAGTGAAAGATAGTAAAATATGTGTCAGAAGTAAAAGACAGTAAAAGATGTGTCAGAAGTAAAATATAGTAAAAGATGTGTCAGAAGTAAAAGATAGTAAAAGATGTGTTGGAAGTAAAAGACAGTAAAAGATGTGTCAGAAGTAAAAGATAGTAAAAGATGTGTCAGAAGTAAAAGATAGTAAAAGATGTGTCAGAACTAAAAGATAGTAAAAGATGTGTCAGAAGTAAAATATAGTAAAAGATGTGTCAGAAGTAAAAGACAGTAAAAGATGTGTCAGAAGTAAAAGATAGTAAAAGATGTGTTAGAAGTAAAAGACAGTAAAAGATGTGTCAGAAGTAAAAGACAGTAAAAGATGTGTCAGAAGTAAAAGATAGTAAAAGATGTGTTAGAAGTAAAAGACAGTAAAAGATGTGTCAGAAGTAAAAGACAGTAAAAGATGTGTCAGAAGTAAAAGATAGTAAAAGATGTGTCAGAAGTAAAAGACAGTAAAAGATGTGTCAGAAGTAAAAGACAGTAAAAGATGTGTCAGAAGTAAAAGATAGTAAAAGATGTGTTAGAAGTAAAAGACAGTAAAAGATGTGTCAGAAGTAAAAGACAGTAAAAGATGTGTCAGAAGTAAAAGACAGTAAAAGATGTGTCAGAAGTAAAAGATAGTAAAAGATGTGTTAGAAGTAAAAGACAGTAAAAGATGTGTCAGAAGTAAAAGACAGTAAAAGATGTGTCAGAAGTAAAAGACAGTAAAAGATGTGTCAGAAGTAAAAGATAGTAAAAGATGTGTTAGAAGTAAAAGACAGTAAAAGATGTGTCAGAAGTAAAAGATAGTAAAAGATGTGTCAGAAGTAAAAGATAGTAAAAGATGTGTCAGAAGTAAAAGATAGTAAAAGATGTGTCAGAAGTAAAATATAGTAAAAGATGTGTCAGAAGTAAAAGACAGTAAAAGATGTGTCAGAAGTAAAAGACAGTAAAAGATGTGTCAGAAGTAAAAGACAGTAAAAGATGTGTCAGAAGTAAAAGATAGTAAAAGATGTGTCAGAAGTAAAAGATAGTAAAAGATGTGTCAGAAGTAAAAGATAGTAAAAGATGTGTCAGAAGTAAAAGACAGTAAAAGATGTGTCAGAAGTAAAAGACAGTAAAAGATGTGTCAGAAGTAAAATATAGTAAAAGATGTGTCAGAAGTAAAAGATAGTAAAAGATGTGTCAGAAGTGAAAGATAGTAAAAGATGTGTCAGAAGTAAAAGACAGTAAAAGATGTGTCAGAAGTAAAAGATAGTAAAAGATGTGTCAGAAGTAAAAGATAGTAAAAGATGTGTCAGAAGTAAAAGATAGTAAAAGATGTGTCAGAAGTAAAATATAGTAAAAGATGTGTCAGAAGTAAAAGACAGTAAAAGATGTGTCAGAAGTAAAAGATAGTAAAAGATGTGTCAGAAGTAAAATATAGTAAAAGATGTGTCAGAAGTAAAAGACAGTAAAAGATGTGTCAGAAGTAAAAGATAGTAAAAGATGTGTCAGAAGTAAAATATAGTAAAAGATGTGTCAGAAGTAAAAGACAGTAAAAGATGTGTCAGAAGTAAAAGATAGTAAAAGATGTGTCAGAAGTAAAAGATAGTAAAAGATGTGTCAGAAGTAAAAGACAGTAAAAGATGTGTCAGAAGTAAAAGATAGTAAAAGATGTGTCAGAAGTAAAATATAGTAAAAGATGTGTCAGAAGTAAAATATAGTAAAAGATGTGTCAGAAGTAAAAGATAGTAAAAGATGTGTCAGAAGTAAAAGACAGTAAAAGATGTGTCAGAAGTAAAAGATAGTAAAAGATGTGTCAGAAGTAAAAGACAGTAAAAGATGTGTCAGAAGTAAAATATAGTAAAAGATGTGTCAGAAGTAAAAGATAGTAAAAGATGTGTCAGAAGTAAAAGATAGTAAAAGATGTGTCAGAAGTAAAAGATAGTAAAAGATGTGTCAGAAGTAAAATATAGTAAAAGATGTGTCAGAAGTAAAAGATGTGTCAGAAGTGGGATTCGAACCCACGCCTCCAGTCGGAGACCAGAATACCCGTTCGTACGGAAGGACGCGATCCTTGAGTCTGGCGCCTTAGACCACTCGGCCATCCTGACACTGATGCACGAAGAGGGGAAATATTGCATTTTATAATCTACAATCGACGGGATTTCGCGAGACGGTTAAATTTACTTTTAATCCACGAGTTCAAAGGTCGCTCACAACATCATATCTGTCTTTAATCTCATCAGTTTATTTGATTAAAACGAGTTTGTCTGTTGCGCATGAACGGTCTGATATGACGTCACTTCCGCTCAGCGCGCGGCCATATCTGCTACTTCCGCCGTTCAAGGGTATCAGAAGACACCGAGCTCGTCGCCATGTACCGGTTCGCCAAAGCTGCAGTTCACGCCACCGGTAAATACGCTGTTATCGATCCAGTCTCCATGACATTGATCCCGAAGATATGTTTATTGTATTCGTCGCTCGCTGCGCGTCCACGATGACCGCGCTCAGCTACATGCTAGCAATGCTAACGATAACAACCTTGCTAATGTTGCTTCTTACCTTGAACTTTAGCTGATAAGCTTCAGGGTTTCTTCTGTTTTCTACTCTTACTAACAAATGATGTAAGAATGGAACGTAATCATTTAAACGACTTGTATAGCAAACGGTTGTATTTTATAATAACAATGTTTTTCTAACTTCTATAAACCTTTATATATGAGTGTGTGTGTGTGTGTGTGTGTGTGTGTGTGTGTACATAATCCAGTATAAATATGTTAAGTTAAAATAATGACACCGTTATAAATCTGAAACTTGTTGTTGAAATAGAAAATAATTGTTTAATGTCAGATTTATTGTCACATTTGTACACACACACACACACACGTTAGTTCTAGTAACTTCTAAAAATAGTGGAGGTTCACGAGGTAGAATATATATATATATATATATATATATCTATATATAATCTCTACACACACTTTGAAGGCTTTAAATCCTCCTCACCCTCTAAATAATGGAGTCCTGAAGTGAAAACGCTGGCGTCTGCACTGAAGTAACAACTAATCCTGACGATGCTCATTGTGGTTCCACAGGTCAGTCGGTGCGACAGGTCAGGCATGTTTCTCAAGAGCAGCGGGAGTTCCACGCAAAGTATGGAACCGTGAATCTTCTCGGTGGCTTCGCCTTCTGCGCAGCCGTATGGACTTATGTGAGTCTTCAAGGTTCTCCAGTAGATCCTCACTTTCACTCCAGGAAAAATGAACTTGTATTTCTGTGCGTCTGAAATGAAACACTTGGATGCAGAGAAATCCAAGTCCAGCACTTATATTGTGGACTCTGTGACTTGTGCAGGTGGCCACTCAGACCGGCATCACCTGGAATCCGTCACCTGTCGGCAAAATCATGCCCAAACCGTGGAGGGAGGACGAGAAGTGAAGACGTGTTCAGACGGTCTCAGCCTGTTATGGTTCTTTGTCTCAATAAATTAATGTCCAGATGAGTCTTGTCGTTCATTCCTCAGTGGTGTGTGTGTAACTACACACTTTCTTTTGCTTCAGAGTTACACTTTTATGTCACAGTAGTGAGTTGAATATCTAGTCTTTGAATATCTGGGTGTAAAATTCAACACGATCTGATATTTCTTGTTGAATATCAAACGACAGGAGATTTCACACAGTTGCAGGTGAATCTTTGTCGAGCAGAATCGTGAAGAAGATAAACATTCATTGTGTGTGTGTGTGTGTGTGTGTGTGTGTGTGAGAGACTCTATTGTATCATCAATGTGTTTGTACAAAACTCTATTTTATACCGGGGTCTTGGGGAGACTGGAGCCTATCCCAGTATCATAGATGGTATCATACTACATATTTCATATCATAGGTAGTATTATATTACATATCATAGGTAGTATTATACTACATATTTCATATCATAGGTAGTATTATACTACATATTGCATATCATAGGTAGTATTATAGGTAGTATCATACTACATATTTCATATCATAGGTAGTATTATATTACATATCATAGGTAGTATTATATTACATATCATAGGTAGTATTATACTACATATTTCATATCATAGGTAGTATTATACTACATATTACATATCATAGGTAGTATTATACTACATATTGCATATCATAGGTAGTATTATAGGTAGTATCATACTACATATTACATATCATAGGTAGTATTATATTACATATCATAGGTAGTATTATACTACATATTACATATCATAGGTAGTATTATATTGCATATCATAGGTAGTGTTATAGGTAGTATTATACTACATATTACATATCATAGGTAGTATTATATTACATATTACATATCATAGGTAGTATTATACTACATATTACATATCATAGGTAGTATTATATTGCATATCATAGGTAGTGTTATAGGTAGTATTATACTACATATTACATATCATAGGTAGTATTATACTACATATTACATATCATAGCTGTTTTTCCCCTGCTTCAGCCCCCTCCCCCCAACTGTTCTCACCTCCAAGCCACCTTTCTCCCCCCCAACAAGCCCTACTGCCTCAGCTGCCCAACCCCCCACAGCCACCTCTCTCTGTTACATCGGAACAGGTGAGGAGAGAATTAAGGCGACTGAAGATCAGGAAAGCTGCTGGACCAGATGGACTCAGCCCCAGACTGCTCAGGGACTGTGCTGATCAACTTTGTGAGTTGGTCACACACATCTTCAACCTGAGCCTCAAACTGGAGAAGGTCCCGGTCCAGTGGAAGACCTCCTGTGTGGTTCCGGTTCCCAAGGCGGTACATGCGAAGGAGCCGAGCCACTTCAGACCCGTCGCCCTGACCTCCCACCTGATGAAGACCTTGGAGAGGCTGGTACTCCGCGAGCTACGCACGACGGTGAGCTCTGCGTTGGATCCGCTGCAGTTCACCTACAGGCCAAAGATGGGGGTGGACGACGCCGTCATCTACCTGCAGCACCGGGCACTGACTCACCTGGAAGCCGCCGGTAGCACTGTGAGAGTCATGTTCTTTGACTTCTCAAGTGCTTTCAACACCATCCAGCCGGCGCTGCTAAGGAAGAAGATGGAGGACGCAGGAGTTGGGACACAGCTGGCAGCATGGACGATGGACTACCTCACCAACAGGCCGCAGTATGTGAGGCTGCAGGACTGCAGGTCTGAGGTGACCATCTGCAGCACCGGGGTGCCTCAAGGGACAGTGCTGTCACCTTTCCTTTTCTCCCTCTACACGGCGGACTTTACCTATGACTCCAGCAGCTGTCACCTCCAGAAGTTTTCTGACGACTCGGCCATTGTGGGCTGCGTGTCTGGGGGGGCGAGCTGGAGTACAGGTCAGTCATCAAGGACTTTGTTGACTGGTGTGAGAGCAACTACCTTTGCTTAAACACCTGTAAGACAAGGGAGATGGTGATTGACTTCAGGAAAAAGTCCACATCAAGCGGTGAGCATCCAGGGCTCGGACATTGAGCTGCTGGACAGCTTCAAATACCTGGTGTTCACCTCAACAATAAACTGAACTGGTCCACACACATCAACGCCGTGTACAAGAAGGGCCGAAGTCGCCTCCATCTCCTGGGGAGACTGAGGTCCTTCGGAGTGTGCAGACCACTTTTAAGGACCTTCTATGACTCTGTGGTAGCCTCTGCTATCCACTACGCTGTGGTCTGCTGGGGAGCAGGCAGCAGGACCGGGACAGGAAGAGACTGAACAGGCTGGTCACGAGGCTCTGTCCTGTCGCTCGCTGGACTCGGTGGAGGAGGTGGGAGAGAGGAGGACACTCTCCAGACTCTCCTCCATCAGGGACAACGCTCTCCACCCACTGCACCTGACCGTGGAGGAGCAGCTCCTTCAGTGGCTCAGGCCCCCCAGTGTAGGACGGAGCGTTATAGAAGGTCCTTCATCCCAACTGGTGTCAGGATATTTAACTCTCTACTTTAAATATCCTGATGCTAATCCGTATCGTGTTTTTCTTCTTGTGTGCTTTTTATTTTATTTTTTTTCCGTTTTTTATTTCTATTTTATTTTATTTTTATTCTATTTTATTTTGTTAATAGTGTCAATTACTAATTTTGTAAATAATTTGTATATTTTTAAGATCGTTTTTATTTTATTTTGTATTATCTCTTGTACTATTTCTTTCTCCTTGCACTTTATTTTCTTCCAACTGCGCTGTTGTGAAAGTGTGTTTCCCCTCTGGATGAATAAAGCCTTTCTATTCTATTCATAGGTAGTATTATACTACATATTGCATATCATAGGTAGTATTATACTACATATTACATATCATAGGTAGTATTATACTACATATTACATATCATAGGTAGTATTATATTGCATATCATAGGTAGTGTTATAGGTAGTATTATACTACATATTACATATCATAGGTAGTATTATACTACATATTACATATCATAGGTAGTATTATACTACATATTACATATCATAGGTAGTATTATACTACATATTACATATCATAGGTAGTATTATACTACCTATAATGAGAGAGAAAAAAGTATTTACTTTGTTTTTTGTTTATATTAGGTTTATTAGTTGATTATTTAAGGTTGTTTATTTCATTTTGATGGTTATTTGTATTGATTTTCTTGAATGTTTAATTGTTTCAAGTGTTTAATGTCTGTATTCATGTTTTGCATCGGGTCAGAGGACCACAATTCAATTTATGCTGTATGTCTTAATACATGAATATTTGACAATAAAATAACTTGACCTGATAGGGCGAGAGGCAGGGGACACCCTGGACAGGACGCCAGTCTGTGGCAGAGGACACTCAAAGACGGACGACCATTCACACACACACTCGTACCTACGGACAATTTCCCCAAAGTGTTCATTCAACCTCTGTATGTTGACATTAGAAAATGATATTAAGCTCCGCCCACTGAACACACTTTTTTTGTTCTGGAGATGAAATCTTGTTGACCATAACCACACCCACTCTGCTGTGATTGGTCAAGCATGAACGTTTGTCAACAATGGTCTCCACCTCCAAGGCACTCGTTGTATAAACAAAGCGTGATTACAGCTGGAGGAGGAGTGAAGCCATTATTACGTCATAATGGACTCTCGTAACCTCTCGTTCGTCCAGATTTCAGAGCACCTTTATAAAATAAGTGTAAAACATGGTCATATATATATATTTATATATATATAAAGTGATAAGTGTAAAACATGGTCATATATGTATATATAAAGTAATAAGTGTAAAACATGGTCATATATATATATATATATATAAAGTAATAAGTGTAAAACATGGTCATATATATATATATATATATATAAAGTAATAAGTGTAAAACATGGTCATATATATATATATATATATATAAAGTAATAAGTGTAAAACATGGTCATATATATATATATATATATAAAGTAATAAGTGTAAAACATGGTCATATAAATATATATATATAAAGTAATAAGTGTAAAACATGGTCATATAAATATATATATAAAATAATAAGTGTAAAACATGGTCATATATATATATATATATATATATACATATATACAGGTGCTGGTCATATAATCAGAATATCATGAAAAAGTTGATTTATTTCATTAATTCCATTTAGAAAGTCAAACCTGTAGAATGTTTACATTCATTCCAAACAGATACATTTCAAGGGTTTTTTGCCAAAAAGAAGATGATTATATCTGACAACCAATGAAAACCCTAAATTCAACATCTCAGAAAATTAGAATATGGTGAAAAGGTGAGATATTGAAGACACCTGTCACTCTAACTTGCTCACTAACTCAAAACACCTGGAAAAGCCTTTAAATGGTCTCTTGTTTTGATTGTGTTTGACACACAATCATGGGGAAGACTGCTGACTTGACAACTGTCCAAAAGAAGACCATTGATACTTTAAAGAAGGAGGGCAAGACACAAGGTCATTGCCAAAGAGGTTGGATGTTCCCAGAGCTCTGTGTCCGAGCATTAATAGAGAGGCGAAGGGAAGAAAAGGATGTGGTAGAAAAGAGTTTACAAGCAAGAGGGATAAACGCGCCCTGGAGAGGATTGTCAAACAAAACCGATTCAAAAATGTGGGGGAAGATCCACAAAGAGTGGACTGTAGCTGGAGTCAGTGCTTCAAGAAGCACCGACGTATGCAAGAGATGGGCTTCAGCTGTCGCTCGTGTAAAGACACTCTTGAACAAGAGACACCGTCAAAAGCGTCTCCAGACAAAAAGGACTGGACTGCTGCTGAGTGGTCCAAATTATGTTTTCAGATGAAAGTCCATTTTGTATCTCCTTTGGAAATCAAGGTCCCAGAGTCTGGAGGAAGACAGGAGAGGCACAGAATCCACGTTGCCTGAAGTCCAGTGTAAAATGTCCTCAGTCAGTAATGGTCTGGGGTGCCATGGCATCTGCTGGTGTTGGTCCACTGTGTTTCCTGAGGTCCAGGGTCCATGCAGCAGTCTACCAGGAAGTTTAAGAACACTTTATGCTGCCTGCCGCGGACCAACTTTATGGAGGTGAAGATTTCATTTTCCAACATGACTTGGCACCTGCACACAGTGCCAGATCTACCAGAACCTGGTTTAAGGACCATGGTGTCCCTGTTCTTGATTGGCCTGCAAACTCACCTGACCTGAACCCCATAGAAAACCTGTGGGGTATTGTGAAGCGGAAGATGCGAGATGCCAGACCCAACAATGCTGAAGAGCTGAAGGCCACTATTAAAGCAACCTGGGCTCTCATAACACCTGAGGACAACCTTCTGGTCGACTCCATGCCACGCCGTATTGCTGCAGCAATTCAGGCAAAAGGAGCTGCAACTAAGTATTGATTACATGCTGAAACTTTCCATGTTCATACTTTTCAGTTGGTCCACATTTCTAAAAAAACATTTTTTGTACTAGTCGTAACTAATATTCTAATTTTCTGAGATACTGAATTTGGGATTTTCAGTAATTGTCAGTGATAATCATCCAAATTAAAAGAAATAAACATTTCAAATATATCACTCTGTGTGTAATGAATTGATATAATATGCAAGTTTCACGTTCTGAATATAATTACTGAAATAAATCAACTTTTTAATGATATTCTAATAATTTGACCAGCACCTGTATATTTATAAAGTAATAAGTGTAAAACATGGTCATATATATATATATTTATAAAGTAATAAGTGTAAAACATGGTCATGATGAGAAGTTACTGCGTCTTGAAGAACATTCACTACATGACACCAGAGTTTATCTTCAACTATAGAATATTGAAAGCTGTAGTTTTGTCAGGTTTTCACAAAGTTTATCATTTTCTTGCGCAAAGACGAGAATAAATCAAGATAATATGTTTCAACACTTCACGCGTCATAGAACAGAAAACTTTCTCGACCAATCACATCTCGCGTCCGCCTTCCTCGTCAGCCAATCACCGCGGGGGAGGGCGGGGCTGCCGCGGCGCCGCTAAGGTCACTCGCAGCTAACAGACGTCAGACGAGCAGCTCGGGATCCAGGAGCAGAACATTGATCCAGGAACATCCTCAGAACATCCTCAGAAGATCCTCCAGAAACACCTCGCCATGTCTCTGTCCAACAAACTCACCCTTGACAAGGTGGCGGTCAACGGGAAGCGGGTTGTCATGCGGTGAGTTAGCATGTTTAAGCTAGTCCTGGATTAGCTTCAGCATCTACTTGAATTCTTATTTAATTCAAAAAAGTCGCACATTCTTTGAAAAATACTCGCGTTCGTCGCTCCAGGAGGACAGGAAGTGACGTAGAGACACAGGTTACGTGCAGAAGAGAAGATGCTGCATGGACGCAACTTTGACATTTATTATCTATTATCTATTCTATTAACTATTATCTTATCTATTAACTATTAATGTAATTCATATGTTATAATCCATGTAGCTACACTCCCTGCAGCTCATTAAACTAGTCATCGACTCCTTGAACTTGACACTCTGGTAAATGTCAGGCAGAGACTCCTCACAGGGCAAAGGTCAAGGTTCACCGTCAGCTGACCCCGCTGATAAAAGGTCACATTCTCACGTTGGATGTGTGTCGGATCAAGATGGTGTTCTGGGTTCAGACGTGAATCTATTGTCGTATGACATGTAACTAGTGACGTGTGGAAGCTTCTCTGGTTCTTGTCACTGTTTGTTGTTGTGTTGTTGTGTTGTTGTGTTGTTGTTGTTGTTGTTGTCGTTGTCATCACAGTCGCACCGAGAACGTGTTAAAAGTTGTGTTTCTTCAGGTTCTTCAAGTTCATCTGAACCACGAGCGACTTCATCACAGCCTTGAAACTGTTCCTTAAACTAGTGTCAGTCGATGAATGTGTAGTAATAATGACAATAATACATTTTATTTAAAGGCGTCATCATCGATACTCGAAGTACAGATTTAAAACTTCCTTAAAAACATTAAAAAAAACACTTAATCATGTTAAATAAAACGTAAAAGGAAAGAGAATAAAAGAGCAGAGAAGGTGGAGAGACTTGAACTAGTTGTCAATTTAAACTACAATCTTTTTAGTTTGCTTAAATATTCAATATATTGTTATACATGTTTGTTCATAATAGTTTCCAGTAACAAGTAAATAATAACAAAGATATCTGTCATGTCTACGGCTCAGTTTCATGTTTAAACTTCTTTATTAATACAAGTATGTTTCCAACAATATTGTTGCGTAAGAGGCTGATTTGCTGATGAATGTGAACAAAGACCTGCTGCCTCAGTGTTGTGTAGGTGTGTATGTGTGTACGTGTGTGTGCGTGTGCGAGCTTCATTGTGAGTCTCTGAACACCAGGTCCTCTCAGAGGAGGGAGGACTTACACAACAGGCTGGACTATCAGAGACACTTCTGTGTTTGAATGAAGTGAGAAAAACTTCAGGATCTCTTTGTCGGTTAATGTTTCCTACGTCATGATTCAAACTTTGGTGCCACTCAAACTCCCATAAGGCACTGCAACACTGTGAACTTATGTTGATCTTCTCCTTCATCTCCAGGGTGGACTTCAACGTCCCGATGAAGGACAAGAACATCACCAACAACCAGAGGTGAGGTCGTGTCGGAGCGTCTCCAGCGGAGGTTGACACTGTTGATGTTCTCAGGATCAAAGCCGCCGTTCCCAGCATCCAACACTGCCTGGACAACGGCGCCAAGTCTGTGGTGCTCATGAGTCACCTGGGTCGACCCGACGGGAACTTCGTGCCCCAGAAGTATTCTCTGGAGCCTGTTGCTGCTGAGCTCAAGTCTCTGCTGGGCAAGTGAGTGGTGTGTGTGTGTGTGTGTGTGTGTGTGTGTGTGTGTGTGTGTGTGTGTGTGTGTGTGTGTGTGTGTGTGTGTGTGTGTGTGTGTGTGTGTGTGTGTGTGTGTGTGTGTGTGTGTGTGTGTGTGTGTGTGTGTGTGTGTGTGTGTGTGTGTGTGTGTGTGTGTGTGTGTGTGTCGGTGTCATCGTAATGTTGCATTAACGTAACATTTCAAATCAGGAAACTTTGATTTAAAAAAAACATATTGAATAAAAACATTAAAAAAAAAGATGTATTTTTAATGTAATTACCTCGTATTGTAAAAACATTTATGTTGTAATTCTAATAATTAAAAAATCAGTTTTTAAATTTGATATATTTTTTTTTTATCTTACCGACCATTGATCAAACTTAAAATGCTATGAATTGAAATATACGGAATCTAGAAAATTATTTTTAATTTTTGGAATTACAATATATATTAGAATAATGATTAGAATAATATTAGAATATCAAACTGTGTGGGGGAATTTTTATTTTAGAAAATATTCAAATTTTATCATTGAATTATTACCATAAAATTCTGCCTTTTAATCTAGAGATTTCAAATGTAATTATTCAAAATAATAATTCAATGCTAAAAACATTTCAATATGATGTTTATTCGTGACAGATGTACATAAAACCTCTTCTCTGCAGGGACGTGACTTTCCTGAAGGACTGTGTTGGTCCAGATGTTGAAGCTGCTTGTAGCGACCCGACTCCTGGATCCGTCATCCTGCTGGAGAACCTTCGCTTCCACGTGGCTGAAGAAGGGAAAGGCAAAGACGCAGCTGGAAATAAGGTGAGTCGTCCTGATACCACTTTACTTCTACGACACTCTCTACGTCACTCTCTACGACACTCTCTACGTCACTCTCTACGACACTCTCTACGTCACTCTCTACGACACTCTCTACGACACTCTCTACGACACTCTCTACGACACTCTACGACACTCTCTACGTCACTCTCTACGTCACTCTCTACGTCACTCTCTACGACACTCTCTACGTCACTCTCTACGACACTCTCTACGACACTCTCTACGACACTCTCTACGACACTCTCTACGACACTCTCTACGTCACTCTCTACGACACTCTCTACGTCACTCTCTACGTCACTCTCTACGACACTCTCTACGACACTCTCTACGACACTCTCTACGACACTCTCTACGTCACTCTCTACGACACTCTCTACGACACTCTCTACGACACTCTCTACGACACTCTCTACGTCACTCTCTACGTCACTCTCTACGTCACTCTCTACGACACTCTCTACGACACTCTCTACGACACTCTCTACGACACTCTCTACGACACTCTCTACGACACTCTCTACGACACTCTCTACGTCACTCTCTACGTCACTCTCTACGACACTCTCTACGTCACTCTCTACGACACTCTCTACGACACGCTCTACGACACTCTCTACGTCACTCTCTACGTCACTCTCTACGTCACTCTCTACGTCACTCTCTACGTCACTCTCTACGTCACTCTCTACGACACGCTCTACGTCACTCCCTACGACACTCCCTACGACACTCCCTACGACACTCCCTACGACACTCCCTACGACACGCTCTACGACACGCTCTACGACACGCTCTACGACACGCTCTACGTCACTCCCTACGACACTCCCTACGACACTCCCTACGACACTCCCTACGACACTCCCTACGACACGCTCTACGACACGCTCTACGACACGCTCTACGACACGCTCTACGTCACTCTCTACGTCACTCTCTACGTCACTCCCTACGTCACTCCCTACGACACTCCCTACGACACTCCCTACGACACTCCCTACGACACGCTCTACGACACGCTCTACGACACTCTACGACACTCTCTACGTCACTCTCTAGGACACGCTCTACGTCACTCTCTACGACACTCTCTACGACACTCTCTACGACACTCTCTACGACACTCTACTTCACGCTCTACGACACTCTCTACGACGCGCTCTACGACACTCTCTACGACACGCTCTACGACACTCTCTACGACACGCTCTACGACACTCTCTACGACACTCTCTACGACACGCTCTACGACACTCTCTACGACACGCTCTACGACACGCTCTACGACACGCTCTACGACACTCTCTACGACACTCTACTTCACGCTCTACGACACTCTCTACGACACTCTCTACGACACTCTCTACGACACTCTCTACGACACTCTCTACGACACGCTCTACGATACTCGCCTCTCACTGCAGCATCATTCCGAAACAGCCGAGTCATCGTCCTGTGATGTCATCAGTAGAAAATGCTGTGTCACCCTCTCAGTGCTCAATAGTATCTGTTCACACTATTATAGCAACGTTTTATATTGAATTTAAAAGACTTAATATTAGAAAATATTGATTCAAATCTATGTGTAAGAGAAAATATTTGATTGAAAAATGATAATTTATTCAAAAAAATTTAATTTCAACGACAAGGTTTGAACATTTGAAATGTTAAATTACTTCAATACAAACTTTCGTGTCGCAGTAAAACACGGAGCATGAGTTGAGAAGCTCAACTCTCTGACCGTCTGACATTTGTGCTGAAGGTCACTGCTGAAGGTCACTGCTGAAGGTCACTGCTTAAGGTCACTGCTGAAGGTCACGCTTCTTTTCCTGGCTCGTCGCAGTCCAGCTGGAATGTGATCTGAGAGTCGATTCTCTGCCCAGCAAACACTTGGACACGAAGAAACCTCTCAGCAGTACGACCTTCTTCTTCTTCTTGCTCTGGATCAAGACTTCACGCATTATTGTCGTCTTAAAACAAACTTTATCCGTTTCTGCGTCTCAAGAGACGGTTAAAGGTTAGAAGTCACTGACGGAGTGAAAACAGAGCAGCAGGAACTTAACAATGATGAACGTATCTGGGATCCATTGATCATGTCTGGACTCATCCTTTAAGCATGCATCCTATTGTATACAAAATATACACATTATTCTCATCATTATCATGAATCTGAAGAGTTGTGAACATAGGTTTGTGTCGTTCGTGGCGTCGGTCCAGAATCAAAGAGTGAAACAAGTTTGAGCATCAAGATGTTGATCCGGTTCCAAAGAGTGAAACAAGTTTGAGCATCAAGATGTCGATCCGGTTCCAAAGAGTGAAACAAGTTTGAGCATCAAGATGTCGATCCGGTTCCAAAGAGTGAAACAAGTTTGAGCATCAAGATGTCGATCCGGTTCCAAAGAGTGAAACAAGTTTGAGCATCAAGATGTTGATCCGGTTCCAAAGAGTGAAACAAGTTTGAGCATCAAGATGTTGATCCGGTTCCAAAGAGTGAAACAAGTTTGAGCATCAAGATGTCGATCCGGTTCCAAAGAGTGAAACAAGTTTGAGCATCAAGATGTCGATCCGGTTCCAAAGAGTGAAACAAGTTTGAGCATCAAGATGTTGATCCGGTTCCAAAGAGTGAAACAAGTTTGAGCATCAAGATGTTGATCCGGTTCCAAAGAGTGAAACAAGTTTGAGCATCAAGAGGTTGATCCGGTTCCAAAGAGTGAAACAAGTTTGAGCATCAAGATGTTGATCCGGTTCCAAAGAGTGAAACAAGTTTGAGCATCAAGATGTTGATCCGGTTCCAAAGAGTGAAACAAGTTTGAGCAACAAGATGTTGATCTGGTTCCAAAGAGTGAAACAAGTTTGAGCATCAAGATGTTGATCCGGTTCCAAAGAGTGAAACAAGTTTGAGCATCAAGATGTTGATCTGGTTCCAAAGAGTGAAACAAGTTTGAGCATCAAGATGTTGATCCGGTTCCAAAGAGTGAAACAAGTTTCAGCATCAAGATGTTGATCCGGTTCCAAAGAGTGAAACAAGTTTCAGCATCAAGATGTTGATCCGGTTCCAAAGAGTGAAACAAGTTTGAGCATCAAGATGTTGATCCGGTTCCAAAGAGTGAAACAAGTTTGAGCATCAAGATGTTGATCCGGTTCCAAAGAGTGAAACAAGTTTGAGCATCAGGATGTTGATCCGGTTCCAAAGAGTGAAACAAGTTTGAGCATCAAGATGTTGATCCGGTTCCAAAGAGTGAAACAAGTTTGAGCATCAAGATGTTGATCCGGTTCCAAAGAGTGAAACAAGTTTGAGCATCAAGATGTTGATCCGGTTCCAAAGAGTGAAACAAGTTTGAGCATCAAGATGTTGATCCGGTTCCAAAGAGTGAAACAAGTTTGAGCATCAAGATGTTGATCCGGTTCCAAAGAGTGAAACAAGTTTGAGCATCAAGATGTTGATCCGCTTCCGTTGGTGACGTTTGTTACGTTGAAGTGACGTTGATTCGTGTGTTTTTCCAGACGAAGGCGACTCAGGAGCAGATCGACTCCTTCAGGAAGTCTCTGTCAAAACTGGGCGACGTTTACGTCAACGACGCCTTCGGCACCGCTCACCGAGCACACAGGTGAGTCGGCGGGTCAGGAAGTCAGGAACCAGCTTCCTCTTCTTCATCTTCATCTTCTTCATCTTCATCTTCCTCCTCAGCTCCATGGTGGGCGTCAATCTTCCTCAGAAAGCTGCTGGTTTCCTGATGAAGAAGGAGCTGGACTACTTTGCCATGGCTCTGGAGAAACCTCAGAGACCCTTCCTGGCCATCCTGGGCGGGTGAGAACTAGACCTGAAGAGATGCAGACAAATACAAAAATATTGAAATACTATCTTGAAGAAAAATATCAAAATACTATCTTGAAGAAAAATATCAAATTACTATCTTGAAGAAAAATATCAAAATACTATCTTGAAGAAAAATATCGAAATACTATCTTGAAGAAAAATATCGAATTACTATCTTGAAGAAAAATATCAAAATACTATCTTGAAGAAAAATATCGAAATACTATCTTGAAGAAAAATATCAAATTACTATCTTGAAGAAAAATATCGAAATACTATCTTGAAGAAAAATACAAAAATATACCATCTTGAAGAAAAATATCAAAATACTATCTTGAAGAAAAATATCGAAATACTATCTTGAAGAAAAATATCAAATTACTATCTTGAAGAAAAATATCGAAATACTATCTTGAAGAAAAATATCGAAATACTATCTTGAAGAAAAATATCGAAATACTATCTTGAAGAAAAATATCAAATTACTATCTTGAAGAAAAATATCAAATTACTATCTTGAAGAAAAATATCAAATTACTATCTTAAAGAAAAATATCAAATAACTATCTTGAAGAAAAATATCAAATTACTATCTTGAAGAAAAATATCAAATTACTATCTTGAAGAAAAATATCAAATTACTATCTTGAAGAAAAATATCAAATTACTATCTTGAAGAAAAATATCAAATTACTATCTTGAAGAAAAATATCAAAATACTATCTTGAAGAAAAATATCAAAATACTATCTTGAAGAAAAATATCAAAATACTATCTTGAAGAAAAATATCAAATTACTATCTTGAAGAAAAATATCAAAATATTATCTTGAAGAAAAATATCGAAATACTATCTTGAAGAAATATTTCAAAATACTATCTTGAAGAAAAATATCAAAATACTATCTTGAAGAAAAATATCAAAATACTATCTTGAAGAAAAATATCAAATTACTATCTTGAAGAAAAATATCGAAATACTATCTTGAAGAAAAATATCAAAATACTATCTTGAAGAAAAATATCAAAATACTATCTTGAAGAAAAATATCGAAATACTATCTTGAAGAAAAATATCAAATTACTATCTTGAAGAAAAATATCGAAATACTATCTTGAAGAAAAATATCGAAATACTATCTTGAAGAAAAATATCGAAATACTATCTTGAAGAAAAATATCGAAATACTATCTTGAAGAAAAATATCAAATTACTATCTTGAAGAAAAATATCGAAATACTATCTTGAAGAAAAATATCAAAATACTATCTTAAAGAAAAATATCAAATAACTATCTTGAAGAAAAATATCAAATTACTATCTTGAAGAAAAATATCAAAATACTATCTTGAAGAAAAATATCAAAATACTATCTTGAAGAAAAATATCAAAATACTATCTTGAAGAAAAATATCAAAATACTATCTTGAAGAAAAATATCAAAATACTATCTTGAAGAAATATTTCAAAATACTATCTTGAAGAAAAATATCAAAATACTATCTTGAAGAAAAATATCAAATTACTATCTTGAAGAAAAATATCAAAATATTATCTTGAAGAAAAATATCGAAATACTATCTTGAAGAAATATTTCAAAATACTATCTTGAAGAAAAATATCAAAATACTATCTTGAAGAAA
This sequence comes from Callionymus lyra, assembly GCF_982586985.1. Lineage (NCBI taxonomy): Eukaryota > Metazoa > Chordata > Actinopteri > Syngnathiformes > Callionymidae > Callionymus > Callionymus lyra. The sequence goes on along the minus strand of NC_141831.1, from coordinate 2,345,585 downwards.
AATATCAAATTACTATCTTGAAGAAAAATATCGAAATACTATCTTGAAGAAAAATATCAAATTACTATCTTGAAGAAAAATATCAAAATACTATCTTGAAGAAAAATATCAAAATACTATCTTGAAGAAAAATATCAAATTACTATCTTGAAGAAAAATATCAAAATATTATCTTGAAGAAAAATATCGAAATACTATCTTGAAGAAAAATATCAAAATATTATCTTGAAGAAAAATATCAAAATATTATCTTGAAGAAAAATATCAAATTACTATCTTGAAGAAAAATATCAAAATACTATCTTGAAGAAAAATATCAAATTACTATCTTGAAGAAAAATATCAAAATACTATCTTGAAGAAAAATATCAAAATACTATCTTGAAGAAAAATATCAAATTACTATCTTGAAGAAAAATATCAAAATACTATCTTGAAGAAAAATATCAAATTACTATCTTGAAGAAAAATATCAAAATACTATCTTGAAGAAAAATATCAAAATATTATCTTGAAGAAAAATATCAAAATACTATCTTGAAGAAAAATATCAAAATATTATCTTGAAGAAAAATATCAAAATATTATCTTGAAGAAAAATATCAAATTACTATCTTGAAGAAAAATATCAAAATACTATCTTGAAGAAAAATATCAAATTACTATCTTGAAGAAAAATATCGAAATACTATCTTGAAGAAAAATATCAAAATACTATCTTGAAGAAAAATATCAAAATACTATATTGAACAAAAATATCGAAATACTATCTTGAAGAAAATACTTGTCAACTTCTAGACACTGAAGATAAAGTTGATCATTCAGTTTCTCTCTGGTCACGACTCGTCAGGTCTGACTCTCCTCCTGAAATAGATCCTAAAGCTGCTCGTGTCAAGATCTGTTGGAGCTTCAGACGTCTGCTCGTGACCTTGACTCTTATCATTTACAATCATGTCCCCGAGTTCACAGGATTATTGATCGAGTTCACAGGATTATTGATCGAGTTCACAGGTTTATTGATCAAGTTCACAGGTTTATTGATCGAGTTCACAGGTTTATTAATCAAGTTCACAGGCTTATTAATCAAGTTCACAGGATTATTGATCGAGTTCACAGGTTTATTAATCAAGTTCACAGGATTATTGATCAAGTTCACAGGCTTATTAATCAAGTTCACAGGATTATTGATCGAGTTCACAGGCTTATTGATCGAGTTCACAGGTTTATTAATGGAGTTCACAGGCTTATTAATGGAGTTCACAGGTTTATTAATCGAGTTCACAGGATTATTAATGGAGTTCACAGGTTTATTAATGGAGTTCACAGGCTTATTGATCGAGTTCACAGGCTTATTGATCGAGTTCACAGGATTATTAATGGAGTTCACAGGTTTATTAATGGAGTTCACAGGCTTATTGATCGAGTTCACAGGATTATTGATCGAGTTCACAGGATTATTAATGGAGTTCACAGGTTTATTAATGGAGTTCACAGGTTTATTAATGGAGTTCACAGGCTTATTGATCGAGTTCACAGGTTTATTAATGGAGTTCACAGGATTATTAATGGAGTTCACAGGATTATTAATGGAGTTCACAGGATTATTAATGGAGTTCACAGGTTTATTAATGGAGTTCACAGGATTATTAATGGAGTTCACAGGATTATTAATGGAGTTCACAGGATTATTAATGGAGTTCACAGGTTTATTAATGGAGTTCACAGGATTATTAATGGAGTTCACAGGTTTATTAATGGAGTTCACAGGATTATTAATGGAGTTCACAGGATTATTAATGGAGTTCACAGGATTATTAATGGAGTTCACAGGTTTATTAATGGAGTTCACAGGTTTATTAATGGAGTTCACAGGTTTATTAATGGAGTTCACAGGATTATTAATGGAGTTCACAGGATTATTAATGGAGTTCACAGGATTATTAATGGAGTTCACAGGTTTATTAATGGAGTTCACAGGTTTATTAATGGAGTTCACAGGATTATTAATGGAGTGTCAAGTGACCAAACAAGCGTTCCTCGTGTCAGGAAGTGAAATATCTTCAGATAAACTCCTGACTCTCGACAGAAACTGTAGCAAATGAACAGAGAAGAATGTCTGCACATCTTCTTCTCTGCACTCGACTGATGGTCCTGGTCCTTCCTGTCGCAGAGCCAAGGTCAAGGACAAGATCCAGCTGATCAACAACATGCTGGACCAGGTCAACGAGATGATCATCGGCGGAGGAATGGCCTTCACTTTCCTCAAGGTGCTCGACAACATGGAGGTGAGTTCATGGTGCTCCTGGTGATGATGTCACAGAGGTCGTCGTAAGGTCAACGCGCTTCGACACGATTCGGTGTTTGATTCTCACAGGAATTTATGATCCAAACAAAGACCGTGTTTGTCTTTCTTATCGTTCGCTTTTCTACAAACTGTTTCTTCATACTCGCCTTCGATAGCACGTTTACTAAAGTACGTCAGTGACGTCAGAGAAATACTTGCATTTAACTTGTGAAACTTTGTTTGATTCATTGAAATATTTCATTTTTCTTGTTTTTTATTGAATTCTTTTTTTAATTAATGAATGAAAAAAAAACGCTTGAAAATTTTTCGGTTTGATATTCCAATAATTAAAAAATAAACGTTTTAAATTCAACATTTTTTAATTCATAGTCTTTAAAATGTAATCTATAAATGTTGTTATAATAGAGTCTCCAGACTAAACCAACAGAGCTCAGAGCTACTGATCAAACTCTCAGCCAATCATGCGACACTCAGTCGATCACATGACCTCTTAGAAGCGCATGATCCAGTAGCTCTGTGCTCTGTTAGTTTAGTCTGATTTCTCTACTGTACCAACATTTATATTGAATTTCAAAGACCACCATTAAAATAATGATGTTTTTAGAGAAAAAATGTAATTATTGGAATTTAATTAAATGTGGAACTCTAACTCTGAATTAAATTATTTATAAAAAATACCCCATTATATAGAAATTATTGAATAAAAAAGTTTTAAAAATTAATGAAATGCTTAAAAATGTCAATAAAAAAAAATTAACATTTGAAAAGTGAAAATCCTTCAGTTTGATGAAGACTCTCATGGACTGGACTGTTCCAAGAGTGTGATCCAGACCTTCGTGGTTCCTCTTAGATCGGCAACTCTCTGTACGACGACGAGGGCGCCGGCATCGTCAAGGAGCTCATGGCTAAAGCGGCGAAGAACAACGTGAAGATCACGCTGCCCGTGGACTTCATCACGGCCGACAAGTTCGACGAGAAAGCTGCCACGGGCACAGCGACGGTGGCCGCCGGGATCCCTGCAGGATGGATGGTAAGCCAGATGTTCTCGGTGAGCTCCGCTCCTGATGACACTCTGACCTCTGACCTCTGACCCCAGGGTCTGGACTGTGGACCCGAGAGCTCCAAGGCCTACTCTGAGGCCGTGGCTCGATCCAAGCAGATCGTCTGGAACGGACCCGTGGGCGTCTTCGAGTGGGACAACTTCGCTAAAGGCACCAAGAACCTGATGGACAAGGTGGTGGAAGTGACCAAAGGAGGCTGTGTCACCATCATCGGTGAGTCCACCAGAGAAGATCCTGGACTTGAACATGTTTTTATTTTGTCATCGTCGGGGTTTATGTTTCCATGAAGTAAAGTCACTTTTTAGTTACTTTTTACATGTAAATATAAATGTGTTGAAATTAAACTCCCGGCCTCTAGATGGCAGCAGTCGTTACGTCTTCCACAGCTAGAGAAAGAAAGATGACTGAGGACGAGAGGATACAGTGAGTCCAGCAGCTTTTAAAGCTGATGTTTGGACATATTTTGGTTTGAAAACAAATGAAAGTAGTTACGACTTCATCAAGAGTCATGTGGTCTGTAAATACTACAACACCAGAGTCAAGTACTGGACAATACTACACATATATACTTGTTACTACACTATCACAACACCAGAGTCAAGTACTGGACAATACTACACATATATACTTGTTACTATACTATCACAACACCAGAGTCAAGTACTGGACAATACTACACATATATACTTGTTACTACATTATCACAACACCAGAATCAAGTACTGGACAATATTACACATATATACTTGTTACTACACTATTACAACACCAGAGTCAAGTACTGGACAATACTACACATATATACTTGTTACTACACTATCACAACACCAGAGTCAAGTACTGGACAATACTACACATATATACTTGTTACTACACTATCACAACACCTGAGTCAAGTACTGAACAATATCACACATATATACTTGTTACTACACTATCACAACACCTGAGTCAAGTACTGAACAATATTACACATATATACTTGTTACTACACTATCACAACACCAGAGTCAAGTACTGGACAATACTACACATATATACTTGTTACTACACTATCACAACACCAGAGTCAAGTACTGGACAATACTACACATGTATACTTGTTACTACACTATCACAACACCAGAGTCAAGTACTGGACAATACTACACATATATACTTGTTACTACACTATCACAACACCAGAGTCAAGTACTGGACAATACTACACATGTATTCAATTCAATTCAATTCAATTTTATTTAAAGTGTCTTATCATAACAAAGTTATCTCAAGACACTATACAGTTGAAATAAGACTACAGTTGATTAAGGAAAAATAGATCCAGCAATTCAACAAAGAGCAAGAAACAAAACACTGTACAGTGAGCAATGGCGAGGAAAAACTTCCTTTTAGAAGCAGAAACCTCGAGCGGAACCAGACTCATTGTTGACGGCCTGCCGCTTTGACCGGCTGGGAGGAAGGATGGGGGGGTAGACAGATGGATAAGGAGAGGAGTGAGGGAGGATATAGTGAGAGAAAAGAGGAGAGTGTAGGAGGGTCCATGGGGGTGCTGGAGAGAACTCGGGATCTGATGATGTGGTGAAGATCCTGGATCAGCAGCAGCTCTGGAGGTGGAGCCCTGGGGCTCCGGGAGAGAAATAAAAAGGTGTTTAAACTGCACAGGTGATGAATGTAATGCAGGAAAGAAGGATATACAGAGCTCGTGTCTAAAACTCCTCCAGCATTCTCAACCTATAGCAGCTAAAGATAAACAGTTTAGTTAGTTATAGCAGCTAGAGATAAACAGTCAAGTTAATTATAGGCTTTATCGAAAAGTAAGGTTTTAAGATTGTTTTTAAACTTGGAGAGGGTGTCTGCCCTCCGGACTGAAGCCGGTAGTTGGTTCCACAGCAGAGGGGCTTGAAAACTGAAGGCCCTGGCTCCAAATCTACATTTAGAGATTTGTGGTATAACTAATAGATCAGAGTTTAAGGGTCGTAAGGTCCTTGAGGGTTGGTAAGTTTGGATTTAATCTTTAATGTATGTTGGTGCTAGACCATGTAAGGCTTTATAGGTTAGGAGAAGGATTTTAAATTGTATCTAAATTCTACAGGAAGCCAATGTAGTGAAGACAGTACAGGTGTGTTCGCGCCTCTTAGTCTTAGTCAGGACACGAGCTGCAGGTGAATGAGCTGAAGATTCTGAGAGATTTTTTAGAACATCCTGACAGAAGAGAGTTACAATAGTCCAGCCTGGAGGTAACAAAAGATGAGCTTCTCAGCAGCATCTAAAGGAAGGAAGTGCCTGATTTTGAAATGTTACGAAGGTGGAAGTAAGCAGTCCGTGAGATTTGTTTTATGTGTGAGTTTTAAGTCCTCGTCAAAGCATACACCCAGATTCTTTACAGTGGTGCTAGTAGCAGGAGCAAGTCCATTTTGTAAAGATCATTAGTTAATGATTGTCTGAGATGTTGCGGACCAACTAGTGAAACCTCAGTCTTTTCCGAGTTCAGTAGGAGGAAGTTTTTGGTCATCCATGACTTGATATCTGTGATACAGGACTGTAATTGTGTAGCTGATTTCTTTCATCTGGCTTCATGGACAAGTACAGTTGGGTGTCATCAGCATAACAGTGAACGTTTATAGAGTGTCTTCTAATCAAGTCCCCTAGTGGGAGCATATAGATTGTGAATAGTATTGGACCAAGAACAGAACCTTGTGGGACACCATAGCTGACCTTAGTGTGTGTCGATGAGAGGTGGTTGACATGTACATAGTGCGTTCTATCCGAACGGTAAGATTTAAACCAGTTAAGAGCAGTTCCACGAATGCCTAAATGGTTTTCTAGCCTCTGTAGAAGGATTTGGTGTCGACAGTGTCAAATGCACTGAGATCTAGAAGAACAAGAACTGAAACATGGCCCTGATCAGAGGCCATCAGTAGGTCGTTACTTACTTTTACCAGGGCGGTCTCTGTGCTGTGGTGTTCCCTAAAACCAGACTGAAACACCTCAAATTGATCATTGTCCTGGAGATAATCACAGAGCTGACTTGTTACCACTTTCTCCAGAAGTTTTGAAATTAATACTAGATTAGAGATAGGCCTGTAGTTAGTGAGGACCTCTGGATCGAGAGTGGGTTTTTTAAGCAGAGGTTTAATTACTACAACTTTAAAAATCTGAGGCACATGATGTTATTGACAGGTTAATAATGTCAAGTATGAAAGTGCTAAGTAAGGGGAACAGTTCTTTAAGTAGCCATGTGGGAATAGGATCGTGAAGACATGTTGTGGACTTTGAGGAGGAAACAACCTGGGACAGCAGTCGAGGACTCACTGGTAGAAAGGAGTCAAAGTATGTATCAGTCATAGTGTCTGTGTCCGGTGAGGCTGCACTGGTTGTATTAGACGAATCTAGGAGGTCTTGAATCTTTCCTCTGATAGTTACAATTTTTTCATTAAAAAAGTTCATGAAGTCACTGCTACTAAGATGAGAAGGGATGGACTGATGGACTGATGGACTGATGGTCTGATGGACTGATGGACTGATGGACTGATGGACTGATGGACTGATGGACTGATGGACTGATGGTCTGATGGACTGATGGACTGATGGACTGATGGACTGATGGACTGATGGACTGATGGACTGATGGACTGATGGACTGATGGACTGCTCAATGGACTGATGGCTCCGTGTCAGCCTGGCTTCAGTACTGAATAAGAACTTGGGGTTATTCTTATTTGCTTCTATAAGTGATGAGTAATATGAGGCTCTGGCTGAAGAGATGCCTTGTATATTTTTAACTTGTCCTGCCAGTCCTGGTAGAATTCATTATGTTTTGATGCCATTTCTTCTCTAGTCGTCTAGAAACCTGTTTTAATTGACGTGTTACTGAGTAAACCAGGGAGCAAGACTACTTCTGTTAACAGTCTTTTTAGTTAGTGGTGCGATGAAGTCAAGCGTATTGTGCAACGAGTCTGTAAAACTGCCCACAAAGTTATCAATGTCGGGGTGACTATGGGTAGAGTTTCTTGACTCACTGAGGCGTTTTACTGACACTGAGGGAATTATTTCATAAACTTGGTAACAACACTTTCAGACAGACATCTTTTGAGATCCTGCTCTGTAGACTCGGGTCATTTAAAATGAAGTCAAAGGTTATTAATTGATGGTCAGAAAGAAGTGAATTCTGAGGAGAGACAATAACATTTTTAATTTCAAGTCCGTATGTTAGGACAAGATCTAATGTGAGCTTAAAACAGTGAGTCGGTTCATGAACATACTGAGAGAAACCAAATGACTCCAGGATAGAGTTAAACCTGTTAGCTAAGCTATCATGGACCATATTATTATTATTATTATTATTATATCAACATGGATGTTAAAGTCACCAACAATAATCACTTTATCTGATTTAAGCACCAGCTGGTCAAGAACTCAGACAAGAATTCAGAATAAGGTCCAGGGGGACGATAGACTCCAACAAAGAGAAGTGACCTGATCTCAAGGTAGTATTAGATACACTAAGTATAATACTTTCAAAAGAGTTGAAATCACATTGTGGTCTATTAAAGGTTGAAGACATGAGTTGATGCTGCGACTCCACCTCCTCGACCAGAGCGTCGAGGGGCGTTAAAGTTAGTGTGGGTGGGTGGTGTTGATTCATTTAAAGATACGTAATTATCTATAGACAGCAGGGTTTCGGTTAAGAATAATAAGTCAATGGTTTTATCTGATATAAGTTCATTAATTAGTGCAGCTTTTGAGGACAGGGATGGATATTCAACAATCCACACTTAATTCTCCTCTACAATGTTAGTATTTATTTGATTTAGATTTATTTGAATTAGATTTTCTTTAACAGCTTTTTTACTGACATTTTTTCTTGGTTTTATTAAGCGGGTCAGATTGACCCTCTCTATGTGGTTAGAGGCGGGTGGCTGTTGTGGGAGAAGAAGAGTGTGAAGATGCAGTTCTTCTGATCTGTGCTCTGAGTCACGTTACACTAAGACTCTCAACACTGCTAGACAAGAGAGATGCTCATTATGGGATGGATCAGTCTCTCCTAAGCAGACCAGGTTTTCCCCAGAAAGTTTTCCAGTTGTTAACAAAGCCAACCCCGTTTGCGGGGCAGCACTCTGACAACCAGCGATGAAATGATGAATAGAAGTAAACATATCATCATATGTTGGGTCCAGTGTTGGTGCTAGACCATGTAAGGCTTTATAGGTTAGGAGAAGGATTTTAAATTGTATCTAAATTCTACAGGAAGCCAATGTAGGGAAGACAGTACAGGTGTGTTCGCGCCTCTTAGTCTTAGTCAGGACACGAGCTGCAGATGAATGAGCTGAAGATTCTGAGAGACGTTTTAGAACATCCTGACAGAAGAGAGTTACAATAGTCCAGCCTGGAGGTAACAAAAGCATGGATGAGCTTCTCAGCAGCATCTAAAGGAAGGAAATGCCTAATTTTTGAAATGTTACGAAGGTGGAAGTAAGCAGTCCGTGAGATTTGTTTTATGTGTGAGTTAAAAGTCCTCGTCAAAGCATACACCCAGATTCTTTACAGTGGTGCTAGTAGCAGGAGCAAGTCCATGATGTAAAGATCATTAGTTAATAATTGTCTGAGATGTTGCGGACCAACTAGTAAAACCTCAGTCTTTTCCGAGTTCAGTAGGAGGAAGTTTTTGGTCATCCATGACTTGATATCTGTGATACAGGACTGTAGTTGTGTAGCTGATTTCTTTCATCTGGCTTCATGGACAGGTAAAGTTGGGTTTCATCAGCATAACAGTGAAAATGTATAGAGTGTCTTCTAATCAAGTCCCCTAGTGGGAGCATATAGATTGTGAATAGTATTGGACCAAGAACAGAACCTTGTGGGACACCATAGCTGACCTTAGTGTGTGTCGATGAGAGGTGGTTGACATGTACATAGTGCGTTCTATCCGAACGGTAAGATTTAAACCAGTTAAGAGCAGTTCCACGAATGCCTAAATGGTTTTCTAGCCTCTGTAGAAGGATTTGGTGTCGACAGTGTCAAATGCACTGAGATCTATAAGAACAAGAACTGAAACATGGCCCTGATCAGAGGCCATCAGTAGGTCGTTACTTACTTTTACCAGGGCGGTCTCTGTGCTGTGGTGTTCCCTAAAACCAGACTGAAACACCTCAAATTGATCATTGTCCTGGAGATAATCACAGAGCTGACTCGTTACCACTTTCTACAGAAGTTTTGAAATGAATACTAGATTAGAGATAGAACTATAGTTAGTGAGGATTCTGGATCGAGAGTGGGTTTTTTAAGCAGAGGTTTAATTACTGCAACTTTAAAAATCTGAGGCACATGATGTTATTGACAGGTTAATAATGTCAAGTATGAAAGTGCTAAGTAAGGGGAACAGTTCTTTAAGTAGTCATGTGGGAATAGGATCGAGAAGACATGTTGTGGACTTTGAGGAGGAAACAACCTGGGACAGCTGTCGAGGACTCACTGGTAGAAAGGAGTCAAAGTATGTATCAGTCATAGTGTCTGTGTCCGGTGAGGCTGCACTGGTTGTATTAGACGAATCTAGGAGGTCTTGAATCTTTCCTCTGATAGTTACAATTTTTTCATTAAAAAAGTTCATGAAGTCACTGCTACTAAGATGAGGAGGGATGGACTGATGGACTGATGGACTGATGGACTGATGGACTGATGGACTGATGGACTGATGGTCTGATGGACTGATGGACTGATGGACTGGTGGACTGATGGACTGATGGTCTGATGGACTGATGGACTGATGGACTGATGGACTGATGGTCTGATGGACTGATGGACTGATGGACTGATGGACTGATGGACTGATGGACTGATGGACTGATGGACTGATGGTCTGATGGTCTGATGAACTGATGGACTGATGGTCTGATGAACTGATGGTCTGATGGACTGATGGACTGATGGACTGGTGGTCTGATGGACTGATGGTCTGATGGACTGATGGACTGATGGACTGATGGACTGATGGTCTGATGGTCTGATGGTCTGATGGTCTGATGGACTGATGGACTGATGGACTGCTCAATGGACTGATGGACTGATGGACTGATGGACTGATGGTCTGATGGACTGATGGACTGATGGACTGATGGACTGATGGACTGATGGACTGATGGTCTGATGGACTGATGGACTGATGGTCTGATGGACTGATGGACTGATGGACTGATGGACTGATGGACTGATGGTCTGATGGACTGCTCAATGGACTGCTCGATGGACTGATGGACTGATGGACTGATGGTCTGATGGACTGATGGACTGATGGACTGATGGACTGATGGACTGATGGACTGATGGACTGATGGACTGATGGACTGATGGACTGATGGACTGATGGACTGATGGACTGATGGACTGATGAACTGCTCAATGGACTGATGGCTCCGTGTCAGCCTGGCTTCAGTACTGAATAAGAACTTGGGGTTATTCTTATTTGCTTCTATAAGTGATGAGTAATATGAGGCTCTGGCTTTCCGAAGAGATGTCTTGTATATTTTTAACTTCTCCTGCCAGTCCTGGTAGAATTCATTATGTTTTGATGAACCATTTCTTCTCTAGTCGTCTAGAAACCTGTTTTAATTGACGTGTTTCCTGAGTAAACCAGGGAGCAAGACTACTTCTGTTAACAGTCTTTTTAGTTAGTGGTGCGATGAAGTCAAGCGTATTGTGCAACGAGTCTGTAAAACTGCCCACAAAGTTATCAATGTCGGGGTGACTATGGTAGAGTTTCTTGACACACTGAGGCGTTTTACTGACACTGAGGGAATTATTTCATAAACTTGGTAACGACACTTTCAGACAGACATCTTTTGAGATCCTGCTCTGTAGACTTGGCTCATTTAAAATGAAGTCAAAGGTTATTAATTGATGGTCGGAAAGAAGTGAATTCTGAGGAGAGACAATAACATTTTTAATTTCAAGTCCGTATGCTAGGACAAGATCTAATGTGAGCTTAAAGCAGTGAGTCGTTCATGAACATACTGAGAGAAACCAAATGACTCCAGGATAGAGTTAAACCTGTTAGCTAAGCTATCATGGACCATATTATTATTATTATTATTATTATTATTATTATTATATCAACATGGATGTTAAACCAACAATAATCACTTTATCTGATTTAAGCACCAGGCTGGTCAAGAACTCAGGAACTCAGACAAGAATTCAGAATAAGGTCCAGGGGGACGATAGACTCCAACAAAGAGAAGTGACCTGATCTCAAGGTAGTATTAGATACGCTAAGTATAATACTTTCAAAAGAGTTGAAATCACATTGTGGTCTATTAAAGGTTGAAGACATGAGTTGATGCTGCGACTCCACCTCCTCGACCAGAGCGTCGAGGGGCGTTAAAGTTAGTGTGGCTGGGTGGTGTTGATTCATTTAAAGATACGTAATTATCTATAGACAGCAGGGTTTCGGTTAAGAATAATAAGTCAATGGTTTTATCTGATATAAGTTCATTAATTAGTGCAGCTTTTGAGGACAGGGATGGATATTCAACAATCACTTAATTCTCCTCTACAATGTTAGTATTTATTTGATTTAGATTTATTTGAATTCGATTTTCTTTAACAGCTTTTTTACTGACATTTTTTCTTGGTTTTATTAAGCGGGTCAGATTGACCCTCTCTATGTGATTAGAGGCGGGTGGCTGTTGTGGGAGAAGAAGAGTGTGAAGATGCAGTTCTTCTGATCTGTGCTCTGAGTCACGTTACACTAAGACTCTCAACACTGCTAGACAAGAGAGATGCTCATTATGGGATGGATCAGTCTCTCCTAAGCAGACCAGGTTTTCCCCAGAAGGTTTTCCAGTTGTTAACAAAGCCAACCCCGTTTGCGGGGCAGCACTCTGACAACCAGCCATGAAATGATGGATAGAAGTAAACATATCATCATATGTTGGGTCCAGAGAACACTACGGAGTCCGACATTGTTCGTGCAAATGCACACACCGACTGGATGTTCACCTTGGTGACCTCTGACCTCCGAGCGACGTCATCGGATGTCATTGCTGCCGACATGAATAATTATCATGTTCCTCGACCGGTGACTTGTGGAGTGGAGAACATCTGTTGGAAACGCTAAGGGGTTGGTGGAGCTCCGTTGACTTTGGCGGGAACTATTCCTCCCACGAACATCACCCACCGACCCTGGTTTCCCGGCTGCTCGGGAATTGCTGGAGGACTACCTGCTAGCTATGTGGCTGCGCACTGTCTACCTGACACTGGCTAGCTAGCAGTTTAGCTTCGACAGGCACAACCGGCTCTCTAGTTCAACGAGCTTCACCTCCAGTCCAGCTATAGGCTACACTTTACACAACTAATGCTATCTTTTAAGGAGGTCGAAGCTAAACATCTGACACACCAAGCAGGAAAGAACAGAGGAGGGAGAAGGAGGAGACATAGTGAGAGGAAGGTTTGACGAATGCGCTCACCGGGAAGTTTTTCAAACTTGTCCTCGGCCCGATTCGACTTTGGAGGATGTTGGTCCAAAAATAAATGTAGATGTTCACGGATGCTACAGGAATAAGGCGAACAAAAAGTGAAACGATTGTTATACTTGTTACTACACTATCACAACACCAATGTCAAGTACTGGACAATACTACACATATATACTTGTTACTACACTATCACAACACCAATGTCAAGTACTGGACAATACTACACATATATACTTGTTACTACACTATCACAACACCAATGTCAAGTACTGGACAATACTACACATATATACTTGTTACTACACTATCACAACACCAATGTCAAGTACTGGACAATACTACACATATATACTTGTTACTACACTATCACAACACCAGAGTCAAGTACTGGACAATACTACACATTATATACTTGTTACTCCACTATCACAACACCAGAGTCAAGTACTGGACAATACTACACATATATACTTGTTACTACACTATCACAACACCAATGTCAAGTACTGGACAATACTACACATTATATACTTGTTACTACACTATCACAACACCAGAGTCAAGTACTGGACAATACTACACATATATACTTGTTACTACACTATCACAACACCAATGTCAAGTACTGGACAATACTACACATATATACTTGTTCCTACACTATCACAACACCAATGTCAAGTACGGGACAATACTACACATATATACTTGTTACTACACTATCACAACACCAGAGTCAAGTACTGGACAATACTACACATATATACTTGTTACTCCACTATCACAACACCAGAGTCAAGTACTGGACAATACTACACATATATACTTGTTACTACACTATCACAACACCAGAGTCAAGTACTGGACAATACTACATATATATACTTGTTACTACACTATCACAACACCAGAGTTAAGTACTGGACAATACTACACATATATACTTGTTACTACACTATCACAACACCAGAGTCAAGTACTGGACAATACTACACATATATACTTGTTACTACACTATCACAACACCAGAGTCAAGTACTGGACAATACTACATATATATACTTGTTACTACACTATCACAACACCAGAGTTAAGTACTGGACAATACTACACATATATACTTGTTACTACACTATCACAACACCAGAGTCAAGTACTGGACAATACTACACATATATACTTGTTACTACACTATCACTGTATATCACTGTATATCACTGTATATCACTGTATATCACTATATATCACTGTATATCACTATATATCACTGTATATCACTATATATCGTGACACGTATCGACCTCTACTGACGACACAATCTGTCAATCATTGTGTGGAGCTTCAGTTTGACCGTGTTTGTCCAGGTGGGGGCGACACTGCGACCTGCTGTGCCAAGTGGAACACTGAGGACAAGGTCAGTCACGTGAGCACAGGAGGCGGAGCCAGTCTGGAGCTGCTGGAGGGTGAGTGACAGACGACAGCTCTGATCACATGATCGTGATTGACACGAGTCTCTCTCTCTCTTTCAGGTAAAGTCCTGCCCGGGGTCGACGCCCTCAGCAGCGCCTGAACCTCCCATCAGCCCCTGGTGTGTGTGTCGGTGTGTGTCAGTGAGTGTGTGTCTAAGAACCACAACTACTGAACAACAAGATGTTTCTTCAGTGAAGCTTCACTTTAACTCACCTGCTGATCCTGACGCAGAGAAAGACCTGCTGCACTTCTGTGATGGTTGTGTGTGTACGAGTGTGTGTACGAGTGTGTGTACGAGTGTGTGTACGAGTGTGTACGAGTGTGTGTACGAGTGTGTGTACGAGTGTGTGTACGAGTGTGTGTACGAGTGTGTGTACGAGTGTGTGTACGAGTGTGTGTACGAGTGTGTGTACGAGTGTGTGTACGAGTTTGTGTGTGTGTACGATGGGTGTGTGAGTGAATGAATGTCGCTTCATCTGTTGCACTGGTTATCGTTGTGTGTTTGTAGTCGAGCTGCTCAATAAAACCATCGCTGTCAGACCTTCACGTCTTTTTGACTTCAAACTATATTTTAAAATATTACTGGTGTATAGATGGTACTTTATACTTGATGATCTGAATTCGATCATTTAAAATGTTTGATTTTAATTCAGTATAGATGTTGGTGTAAAGGAGTCACCAGACCAAACCAACCGAGCTCAGAGCCACGAATCATGTGATCGCAGACGATTATTATTGAAAGAAAATCAAATTCTACGTTTTGATACATTTTTGAAGGTCGTCGTGACTCGCAGACGATCACGTGACCAACTGGAAACATGATCCAGTAGCTCGTGCTCTGTTGGTACGGTCTGGAGTTACTATGATGCCAACATTTATTATTGAATTATATTCAATACCAAAAAAGTACGTATAATTAACATCTCATTTAAATTAAATTGTCAAAACAAATGCCACCTTTCACCTTTAACTTCATTATTCAATTAAAAATACGAAGTTCTATTTATATTTATGTATACATATATATATATAATATTAACAGTTTAAAAGAAGCAACAACATCCTCAAAGGTGTAAATAAATAAGGGAAATAAACCTGATTTAAATCCAACAATCCTACCTTTATTTATTTCAATTTTTTTTAATCTCGTCGCCATATTTATCGAAGAAGCAAAACGGATGTGACGTCACAGAGGAAGGTGTCCATGAATTTGAGTCATGATAAAAAATGGCCACGCCCCCTCCACGGTGTCTTAACAATGGCCACGCCCCCTCTACGGATGCTGCATGAGAGAAGGAACTTAAAGTCTGACGCACAATACAATACTAATGTTACGTGTACAGCGAATACTATGTATGTTTACTATGTGAACGGAAGTATATTAAAAAATATATATAATTAAATTGACGCTGTGATTGGTTGAAGGTGCTGTCAATTTCCAACAGGCCCCGCCTCACAGCCCTATAAGGACACGAGTTCGTTTTCCGCCAATATCTCAGCCAATGAGGAGCAAGTGTGAGGAAGCGCGAAATATATTCATCAGAACTTGTAGCTTTTGTTTTTAAATTCCCTGGAAGTTTGTCAAATAAAATTCTTCAAATACTCAAATCCTAAAACACTTTTTATCGTGACTCAGATTCTTGGGCACCTTCCTCTGTGACGTCACATCCGTTTTACTCATAGACCTTCATTATATTTCCGAGAGTTATTTATATACTTCGGCCACTAGAGGGCAGCATTCTTATTTAAAACAGAACACACGTGTCAATAAAATAACTTTATTGTTACTCGGTCACGGACAATTCAAACTCGATGAACGGCTCTGACGTCATTCACTCACGTTAACGTAGTCGGGTTCTGAAGAGAAACAAACACAAACAACATATATTAAGAAACACAAACAACACCCATAAACAACATATATTAAGAAACACAAAAACACATAAACAAACACACAAACAACACACACAAACAAACAACAAACACAAACAACACACATAAACAAACACAAACAACACACATAAACAAACACAAACAACACACATAAACAAACACAAACAACACACATACACAAACACACATAAAAACACAAACAACACACATGAACAAACACAAGAGTTTAAATGTAAAATATATTTTCTCTGACAACAAACATTAATTTGAGACAAAATTAAAATATGACAACTTCTTTATACTTCTTTATACTTCTTTATACTTCTTTATGCTTCTTTATACTTCTTTATACTTCTTTATACTTCTTTATACTTCTTTATGCTTCTTTATACTTCTTTATACTTCTTTATACTTCTTTATACTTCTTTATACTTCTTTATACTTCTTTATGCTTCTTTATACTTCTTTATACTTCTTTATACTTCTTTATACTTCTTTATGCTTCTTTATACTTCTTTATACTTCTTTATACTTCTTTATACTTCTTTATACTTCTTTATACTTCTTTATATTACTTTATACTTCATTATACTTCATTATACTTCATTATACTTCTTTATACTTCTTTATGCTTCTTTATACTTCTTTATATTACTTTATACTTCTTTATACTTCATTATACTTCATTATACTTCTTTATACTTCTTTATGCTTCTTTATACTTCTTTATATTACTTTATACTTCTTTATACTTCATTATACTTCATTATACTTCATTATACTTCTTTATACTTCTTTATGCTTCTTTATACTTCTTTATATTACTTTATACTTCTTTATACTTCATTATACTTCTTTATACTTCTTTATGCTTCTTTATACTTCTTTATATTACTTTATACTTCTTTATACTTCATTATACTTCATTATACTTCTTTATACTTCTTTATGCTTCTTTATACTTCTTTATATTACTTTATACTTCATTATACTTCATTATACTTCATTATACTTCTTTATACTTCTTTATGCTTCTTTATACTTCTTTATATTACTTTATACTTCTTTATACTTCATTATACTTCTTTATACTTCTTTATGCTTCTTTATACTTCTTTATATTACTTTATACTTCTTTATACTTCATTATACTTCATTATACTTCTTTATACTACTTTATGCTTCTTTATACTTCTTTATACTTCTTTATATTACTTTATACTTCTTTATAATAATAAATACTTCTTTATACTTCTTTATACTTCTAGGTTATTATTCACGTACCGTCATCACTATTTAGTTCAGTTTGTTTTCTACTTTCTTGGTTTTTTTTTAGAATCCCTTCTTGTTTTGCGAGGAACTCAAAGTTTTCGTAGTCGTCTGTGGAAGAGAAAGAAAAAAGTGAATATTTGTGGCGTCGCCGAGAGAACGAGGACGAACTGACCGTCCGCCGTCTCTGGATCCACGTTCCCATAAACGCCGTCGCTTGAATCTGGACGTGAGAACAAAAGTGTTTCTTCAAAACATCCAAATGAATCGACCTGACGTTCAAACCTCGGATCTTGTCCTCGTTCTCGTACTCGTTGACTGAGATCGGAGCTCTGGACCGACATGAACAGGGTTATCATGGTTGTCATGGTTATCATGGTTGTCATGACGATGATGTCATCGACAGGTGATTGATTGATTGAAGTACAGGATCAATAGTGATCAGAGACTCACACATAGATGTGTTCCATCCCTGCCTCGTTTGTGTAATGACCTGAGAACAAACACACAAACACACGTCCATGTTCATCAACACAACTTTGTGTGTGGGGGTGTGTCTGTGTCTGTGTGTGTCTGTGTGTGTGTGTGAATGTGTGTGTCTGTGTGTGTGTCTGTGTGTGTCTGTGTGTGTGTGAATGTGTGTGTCTGTGTGTGTGTCTGTGTGTGTCTGTGTTTGTGTGTGTCTGTGTGTGTGTGTGTGTGTGTGTGTGTGTGTGTGTGTGTGTGTGTGTGTCTGTGTGTGTGTGTGAACGTGTGTGGGGGTGTGTGTGTCTGTGTGTGTGTCTGTGTGTGTCTGTGTGTGTCTGTGTGTGTGTGTGTGTGGGGGGGTGGGGGGGGTGTCTGTGTGTGTCTGTGTGTGTGTCTGTGTGTGTGTCTGTGTGTGTGTCTGTGTGTGTGTCTGTGTGTGTGTCTGTGTGTGTGTGTGTGTGTGTGTGTGTGTCTCACCTTCTTCTCTTTCTCTTGACACACGATTGTTGTCGTTCTCTGACGTTCTAGAGTTTATTGATCGACATCAAGATCAGAAAATAATGATCAGTCAATGCAGAGCTAATGGCTACAGCATTAATCAACTACACGATTAATCAACTTCACGATTAATCTACTTCACGATTAATCTACTTCACGATTAATCAACATCACGATTAATCTACTTCACGATTAATCTACTTCACGATTAATCTACTTCACGATTAATCAACATCACGATTAATCTACTTCACGATTAATCTACTTCACGATTAATCAACATCACGATTAATTAACATAACGATTAATTAACGTAATGATTTATCAACATCCCGATTAATCAACTTCACGATTAATCAACATCACGATTAATCTACTACATGATTAATCAACTTCACGATTAATCAACATCACGATTAATTAACATAACGATTAATTAACGTAATGATTTATCAACATCCCGATTAATCAACTTCACGATTAATCAACATCACGATTAATCTACTACATGATTAATCAACTTCATGATTAATCATAATCACGATTAATCTACTACACGATTAATCTACTAAATGATTAATCAACTTCACGATTAATCAACTTCATGATTAATCAACATCACGATTAATAAACATCAGGATTAATCTACTACATGATTAATCATAATCACGATTAATCTACTACACGATTAATCTACTAAATGATTAATCAACTTCACGATTAATCAACTTCACGATTAATCAACATCACGATTAATCAACTTCACGATTAATCTACTTCACGATTAATCAACTTCACGATTAATCAACTTCACGATTAATCTTCTTCACGATTAATCTACTAAATGATTAATCAACATCACGATTAATCAACTTCACGATTAATCAACATCACGATTAATCAACATCACGATTAATCTACTACATGATTAATCAACTTCACGATTAATCAACTTCACGATTAATCAACATCACGATTAATCAACATCACGATTAATCTATTTCATGATTTATCGATTTCACGATTAATCAACATCACAATTGATCTACTTCACGATTAATCAACTTCACGATTAATCAACTTCACGATTAATCAACTTCACAATTAATCAACTTCATGATTATTCAACTTTACAAATAAACAACTTCACGATTAATCAACTTTGTGACTAATCGACATCAAGATTAATCTACTTTACGATTAAACAAGTTCACGATTTATCAACTTTACGATTAATCAACTTCACGATTAATCAACTTCACAATTAATCAACTTCACGATTAATCAACTTTGTGACTAATCGACATCAAGATTAATCTACTTTACGATTAAACAAGTTCACGATTTATCAACTTTACGATTAATCAACTTCACGATTGATCAACTTCACAATTAATCAACTTCACGATTAATCAACTTTGTGACTAATCGACATCAAGATTAATCTACTTTACGATTAAACAAGTTCACGATTTATCAACTTTACGATTAATCAACTTCACGATTGATCAACTTTACGATTAATCTACATCAAGATTATTCAACATCACGATCAATCAACTTCACGATTAATAAACTTAACAATAAATCACTTTGTGATTGATCAACATCACGATTAATTAACATAACGATTTATCAACATAACAATTAATTTACATCGCGATTAATGAACTTCATGATTAATGACAAGTGTAAAGATGAACTGTGTGTACTTTACACTTGTGTAGCTGACATGTGTGTATTCAACATATCAAATACACAACACATACCCAGGAGTGTTTGGACTCATCTGATTGGCTCTGGTGACTGAAACACAAGCATGTGATCATAGATGCAGAGTGACTGTAAACACATCATTCACCTGTCTTTGAACGCATCATTCACCCGTCTTTGAACGCATCATTCACCCGTCTTTGAATGCATCATTCACCCGTCTTTGAACGCATCATTCACCCGTCTTTGAACGCATCATTCACCCGTCTTTGAACGCATCATTCACCCGTCTTTGAACACATCATTCACCTGTTTTTGAACACATCATTCACCTGTCTTTGAATGCATCATTCACCCGTCTTTGAACGCATCATTCACCTGTCTTTGAATGCATCATTCACCCGTCTTTGAACGCATCATTCACCTGTCTTTGAACACATCATTCACCTGTTTTTGAACACATCATTCACCTGTCTTTGAACACATCATTCACCCGTCTTTGAACGCATCATTCACCTGTTTTTGAACACATCATTCACCTGTCTTTGAACACATCATTCACCTGTCTTTGAACACATCATTCACCTGTCTTTGAACACATCATTCACCTGTCTTTGAACACATCATTCACCTGTCTTTGAACACATCATTCACCTGTCTTTGAACACATCATTCACCTGTCTTTGAACGCATCATTCACCTGTCTTTGAACGCATCATTCACCCGTCTTTGAACGCATCATTCACCCGTCTTTGAACGCATCATTCACCTGTCTTTGAACGCATCATTCACCCGTCTTTGAACGCATCATTCACCCGTCTTTGAACGCATCATTCACCCGTTTTTGAACACATCATTCACCTGTCTTTGAACACATCATTCACCTGTCTTTGAACACATCATTCACCTGTCTTTGAACACATCATTCACCTGTCTTTGAACGCATCATTCACCCGTCTTTGAACGCATCATTCACCCGTCTTTGAACGCATCATTCACCCGTCTTTGAACGCATCATTCACCCGTTTTTGAACACATCATTCACCTGTCTTTGAACACATCATTCACCTGTCTTTGAACACATCATTCACCTGTCTTTGAACACATCATTCACCTGTCTTTGAACGCATCATTCACCCGTCTTTGAACGCATCATTCACCCGTCTTTGAACGCATCATTCACCCGTCTTTGAACGCATCATTCACCCGTCTTTGAACGCATCATTCACCCGTCTTTGAACGCATCATTCACCCGTCTTTGAACGCATCATTCACCCGTCTTTGAACGCATCATTCACCCGTCTTTGAACGCATCATTCACCCGTCTTTGAACACATCATTCACCTGTCTTTGAACACATCATTCACCTGTCTTTGAACACATCATTCACCTGTCTTTGAACACATCATTCACCTGTCTTTGAACACATCATTCACCTGTCTTTGAACACATCATTCACCTGTCTTTGAACGCATCATTCACCTGTCTTTGAACGCATCATTCACCTGTCTTTGAACACATCATTCACCTGTCTTTGAACACATCATTCACCTGTCTTTGAACACATCATTCACCTGTCTTTGAACGCATCATTCACCTGTCTTTGAACACATCATTCACCTGTCTTTGAACGCATCATTCACCCGTCTTTGAACGCATCATTCACCCGTCTTTGAACGCATCATTCACCTGTCTTTGAACACATCATTCACCTGTTTTTGAACGCATCATTCACCTGTCTTTGAACGCATCATTCACCCGTCTTTGAACGCATCATTCACCTGTCTTTGAACACATCATTCACCTGTCTTTGAACACATCATTCACCTGTCTTTGAACACATCATTCACCTGTCTTTGAACACATCATTCACCTGTCTTTGAACACATCATTCACCTGTCTTTGAACACATCATTCACCTGTCTTTGAACACATCATTCACCTGTCTTTGAACACATCATTCACCTGTCTTTGAACACATCATTCACCTGTCTTTGAACACATCATTCACCTGTCTTTGAACACATCATTCACCTGTCTTTGAACGCACCACAGCAAACTTGCTGCCGCCGCGAGAGCTGAGGAGACAAACGTGTTTGAATCATAACTTTATTTAAACTTTCACAGAACAATCTTGTTTCTCACTGATACTCACAACACCTGAGGATTATAGATCTGTGTCTCCTGGTGAATGATCTCTGGAATAAAACACACTTTAGATATACTTCGTTATACTTCTTTATACCTTGATCTTTAAAATATATACTTTATTGAATATTGTTTTGATTGTTTAAGCGCTTTGTGACCCTGATCTGGAAAAGCGCTATATAAATAAAAATTACTTACTTACTTATACTTCTTTATACTTTGTTATACTTCTTTATATTACTTTATACTTCTTTATATTACTTTATATACTACTTTATACTTCTTTATACTTTGTTATACTTCTTTATACTTCTTTATATTACTTTATATACTACTTTATACTTCTTTATACTTCTTTATATCACGTTATACTTCTTTATACTTCTTTATGTCACTTTATACTTCTTTATACTTCTTTATCCTTCTTTATAATTCTTTATACTTCTTAATAATACTATATACTTCTTTATACTTCTTTACAATTCTATATACTAATTTATATTTCGTTAAATGTCGTTATTCTTTTTTATACTTCTTTACAATTCTTTATACTACTTTATATTTCGTTAAATTTCGTTATTCTTTTTTATACTTCTTTATACTTCTTTACAATTCTATATACTAATTTATATTTCGTTAAATGTCGTTATTCTTTTTTATACTTCTTTACAATTCTTTATACTACTTTATATTTCGTTAAATTTCGTTATTCTTTTTTATACTTCTTTATACTTCTTTACAATTCTATATACTAATTTATATTTCGTTAAATGTCGTTATTCTTTTTTATACTTCTTTACAATTCTTTATACTACTTTATATTTTGTTAAATTTCGTTATTCTTTGTTATAATTCTTTATACTTCTTTATAATTCTTTATCCTCTGTTATACTTCTTCATACGTTGTTATACTTCTTCATACGTTGTTATACTTCTTTATACTTCGTTATACTTCTCTATACTTCTGCGTTATACTTCATTATACTTCTTTATACTTCGTTATACTTCTATATACTTCTATATACTTCTATATACTTCATTATACTTCTTTATACTTCATTATACTTCTATATACTTCTTTATACTTCTATATACTTCTTTATACTTCTTTATTCTGCGTTATACTTCATTATACTTCGTTATACTTCTATATACTTCATTATACTTCTTTATACTTCGTTATACTTCATTATACTTCGTTATACTTCATTATACTTCTTTATACTTCGTTATACTTCTTTATACTTCGTTATACTTCTTTATACTTCGTTATACTTCTATATACTTCTTTATACTTCGTTATACTTCTCTATACTTCTTTATTCTGCGTTATACTTCATTATACTTCATTATACTTCTTTATACTTCGTTATACTTCTATATACTTCGGTATACTTCATTATACTTCTATATACTTCATTATACTTCTTTATACTTCGTTATACTTCTTTATACTTCGTTATACTTCGTTATACTTCTTTATACTTCGTTATACTTCTCTATACTTCGGTATACTTCATTATACTTCTCTATACTTCGGTATACTTCGTTATACTTCTTAATACTTCGTTATACTTCGTTATACTTCTTTATACTTCGTTATACTTCTCTATACTTCGTTATACTTCTTTATACTTCGTTATACTTCGTTATACTTCTTTATACTTCGTTATACTTCTATATGCTTCGGTATACTTCATTATACTTCTATATACTTCTATATACTTCATTATACTTCATTATACTTCTTTATACTTCGTTATACTTCTTTATACTTCGTTATACTTCGTTATACTTCTTTATACTTCGTTATACTTCTCTATACTTCTTTATTCTGCGTTATACTTCATTATACTTCATTATACTTCTTTATACTTCGTTATACTTCTATATACTTCTATATACTTCTTTATACTTCGTTATAC
>NC_141831.1:2311362-2316362 GCF_982586985.1 Callionymus lyra | reverse complement strand
CTGTAATGATTGACATCTGTCTGAAATGATTGACATCTGTCTCATCATCATCATCATCATCATCATCATCATCATCATCATCATCATCATCATCATCATCATGACAGAAAAAGACGATCAAAGAAATGGACGAAGATAGTGATGAAATGATGTTCTCCTCTAGTTCCCTGAAGTCATCTCGCTGAACGTTGGTGGAACCTTCTTCACCACACGCCTCTCCACGCTGCGGCGCTACGAGGACACCATGTTGGCCGCCATGTTCAGCGGACGCCATCACATTCCTCGAGACGCCGACGGACGCTTCTTCATCGACCGAGACGGAGCTTACTTCGGGTACGAACGATTATTACTCGTTTACTTTCATCGTTATTCCACTATTTTGATCTTCTGTTGAACGACTGTTGTCGAGTTTACACAACTACACGAGGACTTACGAGGCCATACAAGTATTTACGAGGACATACACGAACTTACGAGGACATACACAAACTTACGAGGACATACAAGGACATACACGGACTTACGAGGACATACACGGACTTACGAGGACATACACAGACTTATGAGGACATACACGGACTTACGAGGACATACAAGGACTTACGAGGACATACACGGACTTACGGGGACATACAAGGACTTACGAGGACATACACGGACTTACGAGGACATACACGGACTTACGAGGACATACAAGGACTTACGAGGACATACACGGACTTACGGGGACATACAAGGACTTACGAGGACATACACGGACTTAAGAGGACATACAAGGACTTACGAGGACATACACGGACTTGAGAGGACATACACAGACTTACGAGGACATACAAGGACTTACAAGGACATACAAGGACTTACGAGGACATACACGGACATACACGGACTTACAAGGACATACATGGACTTACGAGGACATACAAGGACTTACAAGGACTTACGAGGACATACATGGACTTACGAGGACATACAAGGACTTACGAGGACTTACGAGGACATACAAGGACTTACAAGGACATAAAAGGACTTACAAGGACATACAAGGACATACAAGGACATACACTTCCTGTGTGTGTTTCTCTGTCGTCGCATCATGAGGCCAAACTAAAGCATCTGCTGAGAAAAGTACACAAAGTTTTAAGACTAAAGTTTGTGGCTCAACTTCTACTGAAGTTTAACAAGAAACTATTCTCATGTACTCGCCTTAGAAAGTACTGTAAAAGTATATTTTCAGCTGAAGAACCTCAGAGAATCAAATATGAAATATTCAACATATTCATTTATCATATACAAACACAGAAGAAAATAAAACATTATATATTTTGTAAAATAATCTTGACTCAAGTGAACAGAAAGAACTAATGCTTTATTTTTATTTAATAATATAATATTTATAGTTTTTATATTGATCTGGATTTATGTTTGATTAGTTATTTCTGATCGAAAACATTGTGATTATTATAATTAATGATAAAAATGTTTATTTTTAATTATGTAATTTAATGAGTCGACTAATGGAAAAATATTTGTTCAACACGTTAATTAAAAATCCAAAAATACTCAACATTTACTGTCACTTTTGTATTGTTTTGTAATGAAGTTAGAAACTATGAAAATATTTCTGTCAAATATATACATTTTTCTTTTTAACTCTAGGTTTAAAATTAATAATATAGTAGTTTATCAAGCAATGGTCAGTTTTCATACATATTTAAAATAAT
This sequence comes from Callionymus lyra, assembly GCF_982586985.1. Taxonomy (NCBI): domain Eukaryota; kingdom Metazoa; phylum Chordata; class Actinopteri; order Syngnathiformes; family Callionymidae; genus Callionymus; species Callionymus lyra. The sequence goes on along the minus strand of NC_141831.1, from coordinate 2,314,638 downwards.
AAAAGGATATTTTGATTGACTTTCTATACTATTTAGTAACAATTCTTCTTTCCACATATGGATTAATATGGATTTATATTGTTAACCTAAATAGATTTATATAATACTAATTGAAAATATATTTATTTTAATATAGAAATCATCAATTATTAAGTTTGAGAAACTAAACAATTGAAAAGGTTAATTTGCAAAGTTTTCAATATTGTGAAAATGAAGCAACATTTTATATTTATTTTTCTCTAACATTAAGAGTAAAAGAGCAAAGTATAAACGTTTGAATTTATATACTGGCATTAAAAGAGTAATAAAGTATAAAAGTTTGAATTTAAATACTAACATTAAAAGAGTAATAAAGTATAAAAGTTTGAATTTAAATACTAACATTAAAAGAGTAATAAAGTATAAAAGTTTGAATTTATATACTAACATTAAAAGAGTAATAAAGTATAAAAGTTTGAATTTAAATACTAACATTAAAAGAGTAATAAAGTATAAAAGTTTGAATTTAAATACTAACATTAAAAGAGTAATAAAGTATAAAAGTTTGAATTTAAATACTAACATTAAAAGAGTAATAAAGTATAAAAGTTTGAATTTAAATACTAACATTAAAAGAGTAATAGAGTATAAAAGTTTGAATTTAAATACTAACATTAAAAGAGTAATAAAGTATAAAAGTTTGAATTTAAATACTAACATTAAAAGAGTAATAGAGTATAAAAGTTTGAATTTAAATACTAACATTAAAAGAGTAATAAAGTATAAAAGTTTGAATTTAAATACTAACATTAAAAGAGTAATAAAGTATAAAAGTTTGAATTTAAATACTAACATTAAAAGAGTAATAAAGTATAAAAGTTTGAATTTAAATACTAACATTAAAAGAGTAATAAAGTATTAAAAGTTTGAATTTAAATACTAACATTAAAAGAGTAATAAAGTATAAAAGTTTGAATTTAAATACTAACATTAAAAGAGTAATAAAGTATAAAAGTTTGAATTTAAATACTAACATTAAAAGAGTAATAAAGTATAAAAGTTTGAATTTAAATACTAACATTAAAAGAGTAATAAAGTATAAAAGTTTGAATTTAAATACTAACATTAAAAGAGTAATAGAGTATAAAGTAGGTGTCTGGTGTACGTGCTCTGATACGTGATGAGTTCATGCTCGTGGGAAAAACCAGAGTCACCAGAGGAAACTCTCATGGAAACAAAACAACTTCCTGTTCCTACGACAACTAAACACATTGTTGTGTAAACAGGTGATGTTAGAAGTAAAGCGAGTTTTGCATTTATTAAAAATCTCTCATAAAAACACATTATCGATCGATCTATTTGTTTAAACACTTTAAGGTCGTCCACGGACATGCGCAGAACCTTTAGCGAGGCTCTGCTGCCACCCAGCGGTGGAGGTCATCAGCGTGACGTCACACATCTTTATTTTCCACCTTTTATGTATTTTAAAATTAAATTAAATCAAAGTTACCACGATTCTTTCTGCTAGCAGGTAAACTAGTGGTCATTTCATTTAATTCTCGTTTGAAAAACACAAGTGAACGCCTGTGTTTTTATTTTGAAAAGACGATTGTCGTCCGCAGTGACATCCTCAACTTCCTGCGCGAAGGTGAACTTCCTGCCAGGGATCGCGTGCGCGCCGTTCACACGGAGGCTCAGTATTACGCCATCGGCCCCCTGCTGGACAGTCTGGAGGACGTGCAGCCGCTCACGGGCGAGAGAGTGCGGCAGGCTTTCCTGGACCTCCTGCCCAACTACCGAGGTCAGTCACTCATCATCGCTACACTCAGGACGCACGACGCCACTGACGTTCGAGATTTCAACTTTTGTCATCAATATCTATAGAGAAAATTGTTGTTTTCTTAACAGAATGTGATTTTTTTTTAAATTTTTTTATAAAGTTTAGTTAAAATTATTTATCGCATGAAAAAGATTGTTTATTTAAATATTAAGTTCTTAAGAAACTATGAAACTGATTAGTGAGAAATATATTTATTTTTATTTTATTTATTCAATATTTTTAGTTGAAATGCAAATTCTAATGTGTTGCCCTTCAAAATAAAAGTATTATTATTTCATGACTCCCTATTTAGTGAGTATTTCACGCAGATATATTTGATATTTAAACATTTCCACATTTTCTTTAAAAACGTCCTGATCTATAATGAAAAACAACATCGTTTTGTGTAAAACAAAGTCAATACTATTGAAATAAAAGCTGGTTAAAGTGTTTCCTGTGAAGCTTCTTTCAAGTTAAAGGTCATTAAAAAATCTCGTGACAGACAACCTGGAGCGCATCGTGGAGATCGCCAAGCTGCGAGCGATGCAGAAGAAAGCTCGCTTCGCTAAGCTGAAGGTGTGCGTGTACAAGGAGGAGATGCCGATCACGCCGTACGAGCGGCCGCTCTTCACCTCGCTGCGCTTCGAGCGCTCGGACGGCGACGCCAAGCTCTTCGAGCACCACTGCGAGGTGGACGTGTCCTTCGGGCCCTGGGAGGCGGTGGCCGACGTCTACGACCTGCTGCACTGCATCGTGGGGGATCTGGCGGAGCGCGGCATCGCGGCGGAGCAGCAGTGCATCGGCGTCTGCGACAAACACCTCATCAACCACTACTACTGCAAACGACCCATCTACGAGTTCAAGATCACCTGGTGGTGACGAGCGGTACTGCCACCGCCTTTTTCTATCCAAGCTGGCGAACGATGAGAAGTTTGTTTTGTTTTCATCACGACCTCTGACACGACCTCTGACACGACCTCTGACACGACCTCTGACACGACCTCTGACACGACCTCTGACACGACCTCTGACACGCCCTCTGACACGACCATCTGACACGACCTCTGACACGACCATCTGACACGACCTCTGACACGACCTCAGACACGACCATCTGACACGACCATCTGACACGACCTCTGACACGACCATCTGACACGACCATCTGACACGACCTCTGACACGACCTCTGACACGACCATCTGACACGACCTCTGACACGACCTCTGACACGACCATCTGACACGACCTCTGACACGACCTCTGACACGACCATCTGACACGACCTCTGACACGACCTCTGACACGACCATCTGACACGACCTCTGACACGACCATCTGACACGACCTCTGACACGACCTCTGACACGACCTCTGACACGACCATCTGACAAGACCATCTGACACGACCTCTGACACGACCATCTGACACGACCTCTGACACGACCATCTGACACGACCTCTGACACAACCTCTGA
>NC_141831.1:2291362-2306362 GCF_982586985.1 Callionymus lyra | reverse complement strand
GGAGGAGGAAGAGGAGGAGGAGGAACAGGAGGAGAAGCATCTGTGAGGAGAGAAGGAGGAACTGAGAGAGAAACACTCGCAGGCCTGAAGCCTCAGGAGCTCCAGGAGCATCATCTGCTGTGAAGAGTTAATAAATTAATGAATAATTAATAATCGATCACATGTTTTAGAATCGATCACATGTTCAGCATCATATTGTTGTCAAGGTTTGATTTATTGATACAACTTTATTGATGATGTTTCTTCATGAAGATCATTTAGTCTCGTTGAAGCAGCAGATGAAACACCTGTGAGGGTCAAACATGTATTAATCATGTATTAATCATGTATTAATCATGTATTAATCATGTATTAATCATGTATTACAAATATATGATTAATATATGATTAATATATGATAATTTTGCCTCAAACAGCTTTGAAGAGAAAAGTATCAAATAAACTTCTTTATATTGTGATACTATAATTATGTTATTGTACTATAATGTCTCAGTCCTGTAGTTCTCTAGTAATGTAGTACTGTGTTACTGTAGTGCTGTAGTACTCTGGTACTTTAGTGATGTAGTACTCTGGTACTGTAGTACTGTATTACTTTAGTAATCTGGTACTGTAGTACTCTCTACTGTGGTGCTGTAGTACTGTGGTACTGTGGTTCTGTGTTACTGTAGTACTGTGGTACTGTAGTAGTTTAGTACTGTGGTACTGTAGTAGTGTAGTACTGTGGTACTGTAGTACTGTAGTTCTGTGGTTCTGTGGTACTGGTGTAATATGGTACTGTAGAAGTGTAGTACTATGGTACTGTAGTACTGAAGTACTGTGGTACTGTAGTACTCTGGTACTGCAGTACTTTAGTACTGTGGTAAAGAAGGTAAAAGTGTCTGGATTGATTAAACAAACACTTTTAATGAAATGAAAGTAAAGACAGTAAGTTCTTCCGAGAAGATAAAGAAACGAGAAGCAACAAGTGAAGGAGAAACTGAAGGATGCGGTCGTACGACGCCGGTGTCGTCAGGTGTGTTGTGAGTCGTCAGGTGTGTTGTGAGTCGTCAGGTGTGTTGTGAGTCGTCAGGTGTGTTGTGAGTCGTCAGGTGTGTTGTGAGTCGTCAGGTGTGTTGTGAGTCGTCAGGTGTGTGTTGTGAGTCTTCAGGTGTGTGTTGTGAGTCTTCAGGTGTGTGTTGTGAGTCGTCAGGTGTGTGTTGTGAGTCGTCAGGTGTGTTGTGAGTCGTCAGGTGTGTGTTGTGAGTCTTCAGGTGTGTGTTGTGAGTCTTCAGGTGTGTGTTGTGAGTCTTCAGGTGTGTGTTGTGAGTCTTCAGGTGTGTGTTGTGAGTCGTCAGGTGTGTGTTGTGAGTCGTCAGGTGTGTTGTGAGTCGTCAGGTGTGTTGTGAGTCGTCAGGTGTGTTGTGAGTCGTCAGGTGTGTGTTGTGAGTCTTCAGGTGTGTGTTGTGAGTCTTCAGGTGTGTGTTGTGAGTCGTCAGGTGTGTGTTGTGAGTCGTCAGGTGTGTTGTGAGTCGTCAGGTGTGTTGTGAGTCGTCAGGTGTGTTGTGAGTCGTCAGGTGTGTGTTGTGAGTCGTCAGGTGTGTTGTGAGTCGTCAGGTGTGTGTTGTGAGTCGTCAGGTGTGTGTTGTGAGTCGTCAGGTGTGTGTTGTGAGTCGTCAGGTGTGTGTTGTGAGTCGTCAAGTGTGTGTTGTGAGTCGCCAGGTGTGTGTTGTGAGTCGTCAGGTGTGTGTTGTGAGTCGTCAGGTGTGTGTTGTGAGTCTTCAGGTGTGTGTTGTGAGTCGTCAGGTGTGTGTTGTGAGTCGTCAGGTGTGTGTTGTGAGTCGTCAGGTGTGTGTTGTGAGTCGTCAGGTGTGTGTTGTGAGTCTTCAGGTGTGTGTTGTGAGTTGTCAGGTGTGTGTTGTGAGTCGTCAGGTGTGTGTTGTGAGTCGTCAGGTGTGTGTTGAAAATCATTAGCACTCGACTCAACAACGACACCTTCATGTTTGTGTGTCTGATCTTAACACATCGTGACTTCAAGTTAGAATCTATGAATGACTCCAATCTTTTGTGTTAACATTCTGGCTCTGACTTAGAGTTGATAGACATGTTGTGTTTCTTTGGACATGTTGTGTATAGTTGGACATGTGTAAGGTTGGACATGTTGTGTATAGTTGGACATGTTGTGTATAGTTGGACATGTTGTGTATGGTTGGACATGTTGTGTTTGTTTGGACATGTTGTGTATGGTTAGACATGTTGTGTATAGTTGGACATGTTGTGTATGGTTGGACATGTTGTGTTTGTTTGGACATGTTGTGTATGGTTGGACATGTTGTTTATGATTGGACATGTTGTGTATGGTTAGACATGTTGTGTATAGTTGTACATGTTGTGTATGGTTGGACATGCTGTGTATGGTTGGACATGTTGTGTGTGGTTGGACATGTTGTGTATGGTTGGACATGTTGTTTATGATTGGACATGTTGTGTATGGTTAGACATGTTGTGTATAGTTGTACATGTTGTGTATGGTTGGACATGTTGTGTATGGTTGGACATGTTGTTTATGATTGGACATGTTGTGTATGGTTAGACATGTTGTGTATAGTTGGACATGTTGTGTATAGTTGGACATGTTGTGTGTGGTTGGACATGTTGTGTATGGTTGGACATGCTGTGTATGGTTGGACATGTTGTGTGTGGTTGGACATGTTGTGTATGGTTGGACATGTTGTTTATGATTGGACATGTTGTGTATGGTTAGACATGTTGTGTATAGTTGGACATGTTGTGTATAGTTGGACATGTTGTGTATGGTTGGACATGTTGTGTATGGTTGGACATGTTGTTTATGATTGGACATGTTGTGTATGGTTAGACATGTTGTGTATAGTTGTACATGTTGTGTATGGTTGGACATGCTGTGTATGGTTGGACATGTTGTGTGGTTGGACATGTTGTGTATATTTAGACATGTTGTGTATGGTTGGACATGTTGTATGCTGTGTATAGTTGGATATGTTGTGTATAATTGGACATGTTGTTTATGATTGGCCAAGTTGTGTATGGTTAGACATGTTGTGTATGGTTGGACATGTTGTGTATGGTTGGACATGTTGTGTATAGTTGGACATCTTGTATATAATTGGACATGTTGTTTATGATTGGACATGTTGTGTATGGTTAGACATGTTGTGTATAGTTGTACATGTTGTGTATGGTTGGACATGTTGTGTATGGTTGGACATGTTGTGTATAGTTGGACATGTTGTGTATAGTTGGACATGTTGTGTATGGTAAGACATGTTGTGTATAGTTGTACATGTTGTGTATGGTTGGACATGTTGTGTATGGTTGGAAATGTTGTGTATAGTTGGACATCTTGTATATAATTGGACATGTTGTTTATGATTGGACATGTTGTGTATGGTTAGACATGTTGTGTATAGTTGTACATGTTGTGTATGGTTGGACATGTTGTTTATTGTTGGACATGTTGTGTATAGTTGGACATGTTGTGTATGGTTGGACATGTTGTTTATTGTTGGACATGCTGTGTATGGTTAGACATGTTTTGTATAGTTGTACATGTTGTGTATGGTTGGACATGTTGTGTATGGTTGAACATGTTGTTTATTGTTGGACATGTTGTGTATAGTTGGACATGTTGTGTATGGTTGGACATGTTGTTTATTGTTGGACATGTTGTGTATAGTTGGACATGTTGTGTATGGTTGGACATGTTGTGTATGATTGGACATGTTGTTTATTGTTGGACATGTTGTGTATAGTTGGACATGTTGTGTATAGTTGGACATGTTGTGTATGGTTGGACATGTTGTTTATTGTTGGACATGTTGTGTATAGTTGGACATGTTGTGTATAGTTGGACATGTTGTGTATGGTTGGACATGTTGTGTATGGTTGGACATGTTGTTTATTGTTGGATATGTTGTGTATAGTTGGACATGTTGTGTATGGTTAGACATGTTGTGTATAGTTGGACATGTTGTGTATGGTTGGACATGTTGTGTATAGTTGGACATGTTGTGTATAGTTGGACATGTTGTGTATGGTTGGACATGTTGTGTATGGTTGGACATGTTGTTTATTGTTGGATATGTTGTGTATAGTTGGACATGTTGTGTATGGTTAGACATGTTGTGTATAGTTGGACATGTTGTGTATGGTTGGACATGTTGTGTATGGTTGGACATGTTGTTTATTGTTGGACATGTTGTGTATAGTTGGACATGTTGTGTATGGTTGGACATGTTGTGTATGGTTGGACATGTTGTTTATTGTTGGACATGTTGTGTATAGTTGGACATGTTGTGTATAGTTGGACATGTTGTGTATGGTTGGACATGTTGTTTATTGTTGGACATGTTGTGTATAGTTGGACATGTTGTGTATAGTTGGAAATGTTGTGTATGGTTGTACATGTTGTGTATGGTTGGACATGTTGTTTATTGTTGGATATGTTGTGTATAGTTGGACATCTTGTATATAATTGGACATGTTGTTTATGATTGGACATGTTGTGTATGGTTAGACATGTTGTGTATAGTTGGACATGTTGTGTATGGTTGGACATGTTGTTTATTGTTGGACATGTTGTGTATGGTTGGACATGTTGTGTATGAAGTCGCTCTGTTGTTATTCTTCTGCTTCCTGAGTGTGTTTTCCTGGGTCTTTGTGTTCTAAACACAGTTGTTTCAGCCACAATAGTGGACGTGTGTGTTGTGTTCACACTTCATGATTCATGTCACACTTCAATCATGAGACTCTGTTTTCATAAACACAACATGAGCAGCAGCTCAACTTCAATGCTATCAAGATGTTAGCGTTGCTAGCTTAGCATCCGTCCGCATCAGCATTTTTTACTATATTACTTCTGCCAAGGAGGTCATAGATGGATAAGATACACTGATGTCATGATATAATATTTCCAAACACTTTTATAAATGTTGTAACCATTATAAGATACACTGGATTTTAGTGATTCTGTGTTTTTTACTTAAATAAATAAATAGAATTTAAAGCCAAACTATGTCCAAACATTCAGTTCTAATAGCAGCTTGAGCTCTGGCTGTATCCTCTCGTCCCCAGTCATCGCTTGAATCTCTTAAGCTGCGGAGGACGACCGCTGCCATCTAGTGGAAGTTAAATTGTGACACAAAAAATAACAAACATTTACAAATAACTTAATATAGTACAATATAAATAAGGCAGAAAAGAAGATACAAATAAAAGATGGGTTCAGTGTTAAATATCGATCAAGGTACTCACACGAGTATTAATACGTTCATATCTGCTCATATTATGGACTAATAATAACACTTCTGTTTTAAATGATATAAAAGTACAACATTAAGTTGGTCAAATACATGTTGACCTAGTATTGATTTGGTGCAGGTCTGAGCTCTCAGAGTACTTTATATATACATCACACTCACAAACCATAGTATTGATCAGAGAAGGTCTGAGTTCTCAGAGTACTTTATATATACATCACACTCACAAACCATAGTATTGATCAGAGAAGGTCTGAGCTCTCAGAGTACTTTATATATACATCACACTCACAAACCATAGTATTGATCAGAGAAGGTCTGAGCTCTCAGAGTACTTTATATATACATCACACTCACAAACCATAGTATTGATCAGAGAAGGTCTGAGCTCTCAGAGTACTTTATATATACATCACACTCACAAACCATAGTATTGATCAGAGAAGGTCTGAGTTCTCAGAGTACTTTATATATACATCACACTCACAAACAATAGTATTGAACAGAGAAGGTCTGAGTTCTCAGAGTACTTTATATATACATCACACTCACAAACCATAGTATTGATCAGAGAAGGTCTGAGCTCTCAGAGTACTTTATATATACATCACACTCACAAACCATAGTATTGAACAGAGAAGGTCTGAGCTCTCAGAGTACTTTATATATACATCACACTCACAAACCATAGTATTGATCAGAGAAGGTCTGAGCTCTCAGAGTACTTTATATATACATCACACTCACAAACCATAGTATTGATCAGAGAAGGTCTGAGCTCTCAGAGTACTTTATATATACATCACACTCACAAACCATAGTATTGATCAGAGAAGGTCTGAGCTCTCAGAGTACTTTATATATACATCACACTCACAAACCATAGTATTGAACAGAGAAGGTCTGAATTCTCAGAGTACTTTATATATACATCACACTCACAAACCATAGTATTGATCAGAGAAGGTCTGAGCTCTCAGAGTACTTTATATATACATCACACTCACAAACCATAGTATTGATCAGAGAAGGTCTGAGATCTCAGAGTACTTTATATATACATCACACTCACAAACCATAGTATTGATCAGAGAAGGTCTGAGCTCTCAGATACTTTATATATACATCACACTCACAAACAATAGTATTGAACAGAGAAGGTCTGAGATCTCAGAGTACTTTATATATACATCACACTCACAAACCATAGTATTGATCAGAGAAGGTCTGAGCTCTCAGAGTACTTTATATATACATCACACTCACAAACCATAGTATTGATCAGAGAAGGTCTGAGCTCTCAGAGTACTTTATATATACATCACACTCACAAACCATAGTATTGATCAGAGAAGGTCTGAGATCTCAGAGTACTTTATATATACATCACACTCACAAACCATAGTATTGATCAGAGAAGGTCTGAGATCTCAGAGTACTTTATATATACATCACACTCACAAACCATAGTATTGAACAGAGAAGGTCTGAGATCTCAGAGTACTTTATATATACATCACACTCACAAACCATAGTATTGATCAGAGAAGGTCTGAGCTCTCAGAGTACTTTATATATACATCACACTCACAAACCATAGTATTGATCAGAGAAGGTCTGAGCTCTCAGAGTACTTTATATATACATCACACTCACAAACCATAGTATTGATCAGAGAAGGTCTGAGCTCTCAGAGTACTTTATATATACATCACACTCACAAACCATAGTATTGATCAGAGAAGGTCTGAGCTCTCAGAGTACTTTATATATACATCACACTCACAAACCATAGTATTGAACAGAGAAGGTCTGAGCTCTCAGAGTACTTTATATATACATCACACTCACAAACCATAGTATTGATCAGAGAAGGTCTGAGCTCTCAGAGTACTTTATATATACATCACACTCACAAACCATAGTATTGATCAGAGAAGGTCTGAGATCTCAGAGTACTTTATATATACATCACACTCACAAACCATAGTATTGAACAGAGAAGGTCTCGAGCCGAACAAAGTGTATATTTACTCAAGTGTGTGCGACAGGAAGTGTGTGATTGTTGTCTTTTGTTTGTTTGTTCATCAGATTCTTCTTGTGTTGACGTCAGTAAACTGTTCAAACACATCTTTATTGATCACATTATCAGCATTTTTGTTGTTCATTTTCACAGCCAAACACAACTATATACACACATTTAACACACAATAAATATGATGAATGAATACTATCAACATCGTTTGTGAAAAGGTACAAATTGATCTCAAATTTCTATTTAAAAATATAGATATTTTGACATTTCTTACCTGCTAACACGCTTCTTCTGCTGGTAGAAAGGAATAGAAAAAGGGATGATAAAGATTGGAAGAGAAAAAAGGCCTGAAGTGAAAGAAGACAAGAAGATTATTGACGAGAAAGTGAGGATTATTGATAAACACGAGTCATTGATTCCATTCAAGGCTTCACTTGTTCGATGAAGGTTCTACTGTTTCTTTAACTACCTTTTCCTCTAAGCTAGCATTTTCTTAAAGCTAATGTTTCTTAAAGCTAGCACCTTTAAGCTAGCACTTTCTTAAAGCTAATGTTTCTTAAAGCTAGCACCTTTAAGCTAGCACTTTCTTAAAGCTAATGTTTCTTAAAGCTAGCACCTTTAAGATAGCCCTGTCTTAAAGCTAGCACTTTTCTTGAGCTAATGTTTCTTAAAGCTAGCACTTTTCTTGAGCTAATGTTTCTTAAAGCTAGCACTTTTCTTGAGCTAATGTTTCTTAAAGCTAGCACCTTTAAGATAGCCCTTTCTTAAAGCTAGCACTTTTCTTGAGCTAATGTTTCTTAAAGCTAGCACTTTTTTTGAGCTAATGTTTCTTAAAGCTAGCACTTTTTTTGAGCTAATGTTTCTTAAAGCTAGCACTTTTCTTGAGCTAATGTTTCTTAAAGCTAGCACCTTTAAGATAGCCCTTTCTTAAAGCTAGCACTTTTCTTGAGCTAATGTTTCTTAAAGCTAGCACTTTTTTTGAGCTAATGTTTCTTAAAGCTAGCACTTTTTTTGAGCTAATGTTTCTTAAAGCTAGCACTTTTCTTGAGCTAATGTTTCTTAAAGCTAGCACTTTTTTTGAGCTAATGTTTCTTAAAGCTAGCACTTTTCTTGAGCTAATGTTTCTTAAAGCTAGCGTCTTTTAAGATAGCCCTTTCTTAAAGCTAGCACTTTTCTTGAGCTAATGTTTCTTAAAGCTAGCATATTTTAAGATAGCCCTTTCTTAAAGCTAGCACTTTTCTTGAGCTAATGTTTCTTAAAGCTAGCACTTTTCTTGAGCTAATGTTTCTTAAAGCTAGCACTTTTTGAGCTAATGTTTCTTAAAGCTAGCACTTTTCTTGAGCTAATGTTTCTTAAAGCTAGCACTTTTTTGGAGCTAATGTTTCTTAAAGCTAGCACTTTTTTTGAGCTAATGTTTCTTAAAGCTAGCACTTTTCTTGAGCTAATGTTTCTTAAAGCTAGCACTTTTTTTGAGCTAATGTTTCTTATAGCTAGCACTTTTTGAGCTAATGTTTCTTAAAGCTAGCACTTTTCTTGAGCTAATGTTTCTTAAAGCTAGCACTTTTTTTGAGCTAATGTTTCTTAAAGCTAGCACTTTTTTTGAGCTAATGTTTCTTAAAGCTAGCACTTTTCTTGAGCTAATGTTTCTTAAAGCTAGCACTTTTTTGAGCTAATGTTTCTTAAAGCTAGCACTTTTCTTGAGCTAATGTTTCTTAAAGCTAGCACTTTTTTTGAGCTAATGTTTCTTAAAGCTAGCACTTTTCTTGAGCTAATGTTTCTTAAAGCTAGCACTTTTTTTGAGCTAATGTTTCTTAAAGCTAGCACTTTTCTTGAGCTAATGTTTCTTAAAGCTAGCACTTTTCTTGAGCTAATTTTTCTTAAAGCTAGCACTTTTTTTGAGCTAATGTTTCTTAAAGCTAGCACTTTTTTTGAGCTAATGTTTCTTAAAGCTAGCACTTTTTTGAGCTAATGTTTCTTAAAGCTAGCACTTTTTTGAGCTAATGTTTCTTAAAGCTAGCACTTTTCTTGAGCTAATGTTTCTTAAAGCTAGCACTTTTCTTGAGCTAATGTTTCTTAAAGCTAGCACTTTTCTTGAGCTAATGTTTCTTAAAACTAGCACTTTTCTTAAGCTAATGTTTCTTAAAGCTAGCACTTTTCTTGAGCTAATGTTTCTTAAAGCTAGCATCTTTTAAGATAGCCCTTTCTTAAAGCTAGCACTTTCCTTGAGCTAATGTTTCTTAAAGCTAGCATCTTTTAAGATAGCCCTTTCTTAAAGCTAGCACTTTTCTTAAGCTAATGTTTCTTAAAGCTAGCATCTTTTAAGATAGCCCTTTCTTTAAGCTAACACTTTTTTAAAGCTAGCTTTCTTCAAGCTACGTTTTTGTTGAGCTAGCATTTTTAAACTAGCAATTGTTTAAGCTTATGTTTCTTAAAGCTAGCATTTTTAAGATAGCAATTGTTTAAGCTTATGTTTCTTACGCTAGCATTTTTAAGATTTTTAAGCTAGACTAGCTAACTATACACAACATGTCCACAATGGAGACGATAACACATGTTTTCTTTGTCTAAAAATACCGTCCCTCGTGTCATGTTTCCACACCTGACGTGTGACTGTAAAGCAACACATTTCAACGACGCTTTGATCGACACCTGCTTCACAATGGTTGCCTAGCGACCGCGAACACACGGTTCAAGAGGTCACGCCTCAGAGGTCACCGTGTGATAACGCACAGCTGGAGTTTATTGTTGTAAAAGATTCTATTTTTATAACCAGTCATGAACGTTGCGTCGTGAGCCGAGGAATCCACTGTTTCCTTGACATTTAAAATAATAAACACAAAATCTTGTAGTTCGACTCTGACGGTGACTGTCGTAGCAAAAGCCCTTAAGTGACCTTAATGAAAGTGTTAGCCTAAAGAAAGGGCTATCTTAAATAAAAGTGCTATCTTAAATAAAATGCTATCTTAAATAAAAGTGCTATCTTAAATAAAAGTGCTATCTTAAATAAAATGCTATCTTAAATAAAAGTGCTATCTTAAATGAAATGCTATCTTAAATAAAAGTGCTATCTTAAATAAAATGCTATCTTAAATAAAAGTGCTATCTTAAATAAAAGTGCTATCTTAAATAAAATGCTATCTTAAATAAAAGTGCTATCTTAAATGAAATGCTATCTTAAATAAAAGTGCTATCTTAAATAAAATGCTATCTTAAATAAAAGTGCTATGATAAATAAAATGCTATCTTAAATAAAATGCTATCATAAATAAAAGTGCTATCTTAAATAAAATGCTATGTTAAATAAAATGTTATCATAAATAAAATGCTATCTTAAATAAAAGTGCTATGATAAATAAAATGCTATCTTAAATAAAATGCTATCTTAAATAAAAGTGCTATCTTAAATAAAATGCTATCATAAATAAAAGTGCTATCTTAAATAAAAGTGCTATCTTAAATAAAATGCTATCATAAATAAAAGTGCTATCTTAAATATAATGCTATCTTAAATAAAAGTGCTATCTTAAATAAAATGCTATGTTAAATAAAATGTTATCATAAATAAAATGCTATCTTAAATAAAAGTGCTATCTTAATAAAAGTGCTATCATAAATAAAATGCTATCATAAATAAAATGCTATCTTAATAAAAGTGCTATCATAAATAAAATGCTATCTTAAATAAAATGCTATCTCAAATAAAAGTGCTATCATAAATAAAAGTGCTATCTTAAATAAAATGCTATCTTAAATAAAAGTGCTATCATAAATGAAAGTGCTATCTTAAATAAAATGCTATCTTAAATAAAAGTGCTATCATAAATAAAAGTGCTATCATAAATAAAATGCTATCTTAAATAAAATGCTATCTTAAATAAAAGTGCTATCATAAATAAAAGTGCTATCTTAAATAAAATGCTATCTTAAATAAAAGTGCTATCATAAATAAAAGTGCTATCATAAATAAAATGCTATCTTAAATAAAATGCTATCTTAAATAAAAGTGCTATCATAAATGAAAGTGCTATCTTAAATAAAAAGCTATCTTAAATAAAAGTGCTATCTTAAATAAAATGCTATCTTAAATAAAAGTGCTATCATAAATAAAAGTGCTATCTTAAATAAAATGCTATTTTAAATAAAAGTGCTATCATAAATAAAATGCTATCTTAAATTAAAGTGCTATCATAAATAAAAGTGCTATCTTAAATAAAATGCTATCTTAAATAAAAGTGCTATCATAAATGAAATGCTATCTTGAATAAAATGCTATCTTTAATAAAACGTTAGCTTAATAAAAGTTCTAACTTGAAACGCTAACTCGCTAGCTGAATATTTTCCTCCTGCGACTCTGATTTCCTCCCACAGTGTAAAAAGAGAAGTCATTGAATGATTGTAAATGTTTCAAGATAACTTGAACATCAGGTTCTTGATCGTTCCTCAGAGAACGTTCCTGTCACTCAAACAGAAACAGAGTAGTGGTCTCCTCCGGCGCCATGTTGCCGGTGGATGGAGCCTCGTGTCTCCATGGAAACCGTGGAGCTCATGATATTCCTGGTGAACGATCTGCTTCAACACCAGCGTCTGTTCTGCTGCTGAACAGCCTGATGGTCAGAACATGAAGCTGTGACTCATCTGTGGATCTCATGACCTCATGTGATCGTCATCACATCCTTCAGTCTGGTCTCGGGTCCAGATGAACGGCACCACTTCAAGAGGTCAAGAGCAGCCCTGACCTCTTTCCAAGATGGCCGTCACTGCAGTTTGTTGACGTCACAGATGAAGAATGATATACAGTGTTGTTGTGTAGAAGTGTCACATGAAGATCACCCTTTTTCTTCACAATACTGTCTCCATGTTTGTTTTAAATCACGTTTAACACACATTTTTGAGCAAATGTATCCGAATATTTTCATGTTAAATATAAATTAAAAATTAAATGATTAATTGAAATATAAACTGTGAATAAAAGGAACCTTGAGAGTCGTTCTCTGTCGACCTTGAGTCTCAAGTACACTCAGTTCTTGAAGGACAGGAGACGTTCTTCATGAACATAAATATGAAACCGAGGGTTGCTTTCCCTCGTCTCTCTGGTGAAACGTTCTCCTCGGCCGCCGACCTCGCCCCGGGCGTCCTGAGGTCGTGTTGTCGAGACGAGACAGTAGAGGTCACGAGGTCAGTCGGTGACATCATCAGTTTGATGCGAGAGGAAGACGTTTGACCTCCTGGTCCTAAAAGTCAAAGATCTTTTGTTGAAGCTGGATGTCGATTATTTTCAGAGTCATCTGTCCTTATTAGAGACGAAAATGTTTGTTCATTTTAATGTAGCGACTTGTCTTCGTCCAGAACAACTGTTGATGACTCGATCCCTTCTCCCCTCACTCGTGAACAAGACCCTGAGATACTTTCTCTCCTCAAAATCTCGATCTAGAAGCAGAAATACACGACAGTTACTCTTGAGATACTCTTTTGTGAGAAGCTGTGATGCATGTTCTGGCTTCTCTTCCGAGTCTGTTCACACGTGTGTTCCGTGATCGACTGGTTCTCTGCAGCTGGTGGAGCTTCATCATCGCGTTACTTCCTCTTCACTGCTGCACTTCCTCTCTGTCGCTGCCCTCGCGTTATCCATGTATCTTCATCACAACACCAGCTTTCACCTGAAGGACGTCCTTATGGCTCTCAGAGAGGACGTTGAATGATGTAACCAGGCTTTATATAAAGAAACCTAGCTGCTAGTTTATAGAAAGGGCTATCTTAAAAATGTGCTAGCTTTAAGAAACATTAGCTTAAAAAAAGTGCTGGCTTAAAAATGCTAGCTCAACAAAAATGTAGGTCAAAGAAAGTTAGCTTAAAAAGGCACTAGCTTTAAGAAACATTAGCTTAAACATGCTAGCTCAAGAAAAAATGTAGGTCAAAGAAAGCTATCTTAAAAAGTTGCTAGCTTTAAGAAACATTAGCTTAAAAAGGTGCTAGTTTAATAATGCTAGCTCAACAAAATTGAAAGTCAAAGAAAGCTAGCTTAAAAGGGTGCTAGCTTTAAGAAACATTAGCTTAAAAAAAGTGCTAGCTTAAAAATGCTAGCTTAACAAAAATGTAGTCAAAGAGAGCTAGCTTAAAAAAGGGCTATCTTAAAAAAGGGCTATCTTAAAAAGGTAATAGCTTTAAGAAACATTAGCTTAAAAAAAGTGCTGGCTTAAAAATGCTAGCTCAACAAAAATGTAGGTCAAAGAAAGCTATCTTAAAAAGTTGCTAGCTTTAAGAAACATTAGCTTAAAAAGGTGCTAGTTTAATAATGCTAGCTCAACAAAATTGAAAGTCAAAGAAAGCTAGCTTAAAAGGGTGCTAGCTTTAAGAAACATTAGCTTAAAAATGCTAGCTTAACAAAAATGTAGTCAAAGAGAGCTAGCTTAAAAAAGGGCTATCTTAAAAAAGGGCTATCTTAAAAAGGTAATAGCTTTAAGAAACATTAGCTTAAAAAAGTGCTTGCTTAAAGAAAGGGCTATCTTAAAAAGTTGCTAGCTTTAAGAAACATTAGCTTTAAAAAGTGCTAGCTTAATAATGCTAGCTCAACAAAATTGAAAGTCAAAGAAAGCTAGCTTAAAATGGTGCTAGCTTTAAGAAACATTAGCTTAAAAAAAGTGCTAGCTTAAACATGCTAGCTTAACACAAATGTAGGTCAAAGAGAGCTAGCTTAAAAAAGGGCTATCTTAAAAAGGTAATAGCTTTAAGAAACATTAGCTTAAAAAAGTGCTTGCTTAAAGAAAGGGCTATCTTAAAAAGTTGCTAGCTTTAAGAAACATTAGCTTAAAAAGTGCTAATTTAATAATGCTAGCTCAACAAAATTGAAAGTCAAAGAAAGCTAGCTTAAAAGGGTGCTAGCTTTAAGAAACATTAGCTTAAAAAAAAGTGCTAGCTTAAAAATGCTAGCTTAACAAAAATGTAGTCAAAGAGAGCTAGCTTAAAGAAAGGGCTATCTTTAAAAGGTGCTAACTTTAAGAAACATTATCTTAAAAAGGCTAGCTCATGTTTTCACGGGAGGTCATGAATAGAGACGACTATTTCTACGTCCATGTTGCTGTGTATAAAGTGTGGCTGGGCGGCAAAGCACTATGTGAAGTCTGGTTGATTGCATCTCATGAATGGACAGAACAGGTGTGTTCAGTCTCGTCACCAACTGTACGTCCTTCCCGCAGGTTCAAATCTCCCGAAGAAGTCCATGGAGCAGGATGTGGAGAGTCCGGCCATCATCGGGAAGTCCAAGTTGCCCAAACAGGCTCGGGAGGATCTGCCCAAACAGCTGGTGGAGAAGGTCCGAGCCAAGCGGGTCCAGCGCTACGTCCAGAAGGACGGCAAGTGCAACGTCCACCACGGGAACGTCAGGGAGACGTACCGGTACCTGACGGACATCTTCACCACGCTGGTGGACCTCAAGTGGAGGTTCAACCTCTTCATCTTCGTGCTGGTCTACACGGTGACCTGGCTCTTCTTCGGCTTCATGTGGTGGCTGATCGCCTACGTGCGCGGCGACCTGGAGCATCTGACGGACCGGGAGTGGATCCCGTGCGTCAACAACCTCAACGGGTTCGTCTCGGCGTTTCTGTTCTCCATCGAGACCGAGACCACCATCGGGTACGGATACAGGGTCATCACGGACCAGTGTCCGGAGGGAATCCTTCTGCTCCTGATCCAGTC
>NC_141831.1:2248862-2286362 GCF_982586985.1 Callionymus lyra | reverse complement strand
CACACACACACAGACACGCACAACTAGTCCAACCAATGAGCAGCGCTTCCTGACATCACGTGTTTGTTTTGAGTGACAGTTGAAAACTCTGAAGCCATCATGACTCGCTCAGTCTCTTCATCTCTGGCCCTTTAAAAACTGCATTTCGTCACTTTTTGCCCAGTGGAGGCCTCTAGTGGAGACCGTAGGAAACAACAGCAGGTGTCGCGCGAGAGTTTAAGATAAATAAACAATAAACAATGATACATGTCACGTGTTTTCTTTTATCTTTACAATGTTTCTTTGAACGTGAAGTCGTTTGTTTTAAAACATGTTGTAACATGTTTAAAAAAAACTAGTTATAGTCCGTTTTGTTGTTGTGTTTAAAGGTGTGTAGTGTTTTTAAAAGAGTAAACAAAGACAACAAAATATATATGTTTAACTTTATAACACGTTAAGAATCGAAAACAAACTGAGGTGAATTATTTCTTTACACATTTACAACAAAAAACGTTTCTTTTTTGTCTTTTTTTCTGACGGTTGTGTTTGTAGTGAGTCGAGTAGAAGTGGAAGCAGGTCCTGGACCACAATAAAACACACACACGCACACACACACACACACAGGCACACACACACACAGGCACAGACACACACACACACACACACACACACATCATCAGTCGAGATTCATCCCTGGTTGCCGTGACAACACACACTTACATTGAGAAATGTCGCCCACGTTGAGAAAATTAAAATCTTCATCCCATCCTAACCCCGGCGCCATCTTGTCGAGCGTCTTCATCCGTCAGTGACTCTTCACGGCGAGGACGGATCACATGACCTTCCAGCAGCTTCAGACGTCGGACCAGGATCTGAGCCGAGTCCAGAGTCTCTCCTGGTCTAGAGTGTGGTGGTCATCCGAACACCTGCGGCGTGAGCGGCGCCGGCAGGTTGTCGTTGTCCACGTCGGCGTCGGCGTCGATGGCGGGGCGGGGCTTGACCTCCAGGGGGAACCGGTCCAGGACCGTCTGGACCTCCTGCTCCACGGCGGCGGGCCAGGCCAGCAGGTCCTGCTGCAGACCCTGAGCCGCCGCCATCAGACGCTCCTGCCGCTCGCTCAGCTCCGTCAGCAGCTCCAGGTTCTGGTTCATCTGGACCAGGACCGGGTTCAGGGGCGCGGCGGGTCCGGTCCAGTCCTCGTCGGAGGAGGTCTGCGCTCGCGGCGACCCCTGACCCGACATGTAGCGCTCGAACTCCTCGGGCGACAGGTTGAGACTCTGAGCGTCCAACTTCTCGATGAACGCGGCAGCACAACACTGAGGAGACAACAGTCATGTTTGTTCATGTTTGTGTAACTAATACACTTCAGCCTCTAGAGGGCAGCAGTCGTTACGTCCTCCACAGCTAAAGGAAGAATGATGACTGAGGACGAGAGGATACAGTGAGTCCAGCAGCTTTTAAAGCTGATGTTTGGACATATTTTGGTTTGAAAACAAATGAAAGCAGTTACGACTGAGGACGAGAGGATACAGTGAGTCCAGCAACTTTTAAAGCTGATGTTTGGACATATTTTGGTTTGAAAACAAATGAAAGCAGTTACGACTGAGGACGAGAGGATACAGTGAGTCCAGCAGCTTTTAAAGCTGATGTTTGGACATATTTTGGTTTGAAAACAAATGAAAGTGGTTACGACTGAGGACGAGAGGATACAGTGAGTCCAGCAGCTTTTAAAGCTGATGTTTGGACATATTTTGGTTTGAAAACAAATGAAAGCAGTTACGACTGAGGACGAGAGGATACAGTGAGTCCAGCAGCTTTTAAAGCTGATGTTTGGACATATTTTAGTTTAAAAAAAAAAAAGGAAAGCAGTTACGACTGAGGACGAGAGGATACAGTGAGTCCAGCAACTTTTAAAGCTGATGTTTGGACATATTTTGGTTTGAAAACAAATGAAAGCAGTTACGACTGAGGACGAGAGGATACAGTGAGTCCAGCAGCTTTTAAAGCTGATGTTTGGACATATTTTGGTTTGAAAACAAATGAAAGTGGTTACGACTGAGGACGAGAGGATACAGTGAGTCCAGCAGCTTTTAAAGCTGATGTTTGGACATATTTTGGTTTGAAAACAAATGAAAGTGGTTACGACTGAGGACGAGAGGATACAGTGAGTCCAGCAGCTTTTAAAGCTGATGTTTGGACATATTTTGGTTTGAAAACAAATGAAAGCAGTAACGACTGAGGACAAGAGGATACATTGAGTCCAGCAGCTTTTAAAGCTGATGTTTGGACATATTTTGGTTTGAAAACAAATGAAAGCAGTTACGACTGAGGACGAGAGGATACAGTGAGTCCAGCAGCTTTTAAAGCTGATGTTTGGACATATTTTGGTTTGAAAACAAATGAAAGCAGTTACGACTGAGGACGAGAGGATACAGTGAGTGAAGCAGCTTTTAAAGCTGATGTTTGGACATATTTTGGTTTGAAAACAAATGAAAGCAGTTACGACTGAGGACGAGAGGATACAGTGAGTGAAGCAGCTTTTAAAGCTGATGTTTGGACATATTTTGGTTTGAAAACAAATGAAAGCAGTAACGACTGAGGACGAGAGGATACAGTGAGTGAAGCAGCTTTTAAAGCTGATGTTTGGACATATTTTGGTTTGAAAACAAATGAAAGCAGTAACGACTGAGGACGAGAGGATACAGTGAGTGAAGCAGCTTTTAAAGCTGATGTTTGGACATATTTTGGTTTGAAAACAAATGAAAGCAGTTACGACTGAGGACGAGAGGATACAGTGAGTCCAGCAGCTTTTAAAGCTGATGTTTGGACATATTTTGGTTTGAAAACAAATGAAAGTGGTTACGACTGAGGACGAGAGGATACAGTGAGTCCAGCAGCTTTTAAAGCTGATGTTTGGACATATTTTGGTTTGAAAACAAATGAAAGCAGTTACGACTGAGGACGAGAGGATACAGTGAGTGAAGCAGCTTTTAAAGCTGATGTTTGGACATATTTTGGTTTGAAAACAAATGAAAGTGGTTACGACTGAGGACGAGAGGATACAGTGAGTCCAGCAGCTTTTAAAGCTGATGTTTGGACATATTTTGGTTTGAAAACAAATGAAAGCAGTAACGACTGAGGACAAGAGGATACATTGAGTCCAGCAGCTTTTAAAGCTGATGTTTGGACATATTTTGGTTTGAAAACAAATGAAAGCAGTTACGACTGAGGACGAGAGGATACAGTGAGTCCAGCAGCTTTTAAAGCTGATGTTTGGACATATTTTGGTTTGAAAACAAATGAAAGCAGTAACGACTGAGGACGAGAGGATACAGTGAGTGAAGCAGCTTTTAAAGCTGATGTTTGGACATATTTTGGTTTGAAAACAAATGAAAGCAGTAACGACTGAGGACGAGAGGATACAGTGAGTGAAGCAGCTTTTAAAGCTGATGTTTGGACATATTTTGGTTTGAAAACAAATGAAAGCAGTTACGACTGAGGACGAGAGGATACAGTGAGTCCAGCAGCTTTTAAAGCTGATGTTTGGACATATTTTGGTTTGAAAACAAATGAAAGCAGTTACGACTGAGGACGAGAGGATACAGTGAGTGAAGCAGCTTTTAAAGCTGATGTTTGGACATATTTTGGTTTGAAAACAAATGAAAGCAGTAACGACTGAGGACGAGAGGATACAGTGAGTCCAGCAACTTTTAAAGCTGATGTTTGGACATATTTTGGTTTGAAAACAAATGAAAGCGGTTACGACTGAGGACGAGAGGATACAGTGAGTCCAGCAGCTTCTGAAGCTGATGTTTGGACATATTTTGGTTTGAAACTTTACCATCTTTGAGGTTTATGATCAACATTCGAATCTTTGTTATTATCAGACAATATATGGTTTGATTGACAGGTGCCATCTACATCAACCTTCTGCTCCACACGCACCAGGTTGGTGAAGAAGTATCCGTCCTCGCCCGTCATCAGCCGGCTGGGGATGCAGAAGCGCGTGATGTACTGGATGTTGGACTGCAGGCGCGGCGGGTTGGCCTTCAGCACGATGTAGATCAGCGCCGGCAGGAAGTCGTCGGCGGACGCCGGCTCGTTCTTGGTGATCCTGATGGCGCTGAAGATGTGTTTGCTGCAGCGGGTCACGCACGACAGCTTGTCCCGAGGAACCCTCTTGGAGTCCATCTCGATGATGTCTGCGGATCCAGAGGAACTTTGAACATCTCCCTCCACCTCAGGATGTTACAACATATTCACTTGTTTATTCAACATCTTCACCTGTGATGGCCTTGACCACGTTCTCCGACACCTCCGGGATCTCTTCATCCATGGACACACACAACATCTGGATGGTGACCCAGTGTAAGGCCCTGCAGCGCACACACACACGCACACACACACACACACATTAATGTCAGTACAAACGTTGTGTCACCGCACACACACACACACACACACACACACACACACACACACATTAATGTCAGTACAAAAGTTGTGTCACCGCACACACACACCCACACACCCACACACCCACACACATTAATGTCAGTACAAACGTTGTGTCACCACACACACACACACACACACACTAATGTCAGTACAAACGTTGTGTCACCACACACATAGACACACACACACTAATGTCAGTACAAACGTTGTGTCACCACAGACACACACACACACAAACACACACTAATGTCAGTACAAACGTTGTGTCACCACACACATAGACACACACACACACGTACAGACACGCGCGCACACACACACACACACACACACACACACACACACACACACACACACACACACACACACACACACACACACACACACACACACACACACACACACACACACACACACACACACACACACACACACACAGACACACATTAATGTCAGTACAAACGTTGTGTCACCACACACACACACACACACACACACACCCACTAATGTCAGTACAAACGTTGTGTCACCACACACACACACACACACACACACACACATTAATGTCAGTACAAACGTTGTGTCACCACACACACACACACACACACTAATGTCAGTACAAACGTTGTGTCACCACACACATAGACACACACACGCACGCACGCACGCACGCACACACGCACACACACACGTACACACACGTACACACACGTACACACACCCCCACGCACACTCACACTCACACTCACACACACACTCACACACACACACACACACACACACACACACACACACACACACCTGATTCTGTTCTGTGTGGTCAGATCCTTCTTCTCGTCGTCGGTGGTCTCAGGACAGAAGACACTCTTGTACAGACGAGTCATGATGTATTTCTCCACCTGATCCATCACCTGCTCCACCGACTCGGAGGAACCTGGAGGTCAAGAGGTCAAGAGAGGTTTGGACATGAACCCTCCCATGATGCACCTGTCGTGAACCCTCTCACCTTTGAAGTGACCTAGCAGGCGGTCGGCCATGCCCTGGTAGAAGTCCTGCACACACTCGGAGAGCTCGTCCACGTTGATGTCCTGCTGAAGAAGAGGAAGAAGAAGAAGAAGAAGAGGAAGGAGAGAAAGAAGGAGAAGAAGAAGAAGAAGAGGAAGGAGAGAAAGAAGGAGGAGAAGAAGAAGAAGAAGAAGAAGAAGAAAAGAAGAAGAAGAAAAGAAGAAGAAGAAGAAGAGTGTGAGTCCTCAGCTGTCATCCATATCTCCTGGATCTTCCACCTTCTTGCTGCACATGTTCATCAGGAAGACTCGACATTGCTTCTGGATTTCTTTGCCAGGTTTCTGCAGGTTCTTCAGGAAGAACTCGAAGTCCTTGGACACCTGGTCACTGTCGAAGCTGGCGTGACGGCTCACGGACGGACTGGGAGTCTTGTTCTCCGGAGACTCTGCTGCGAGGAGAAGAAACATCTCGTGATGGACGCCTGTCGTCAAACATCTCACAGTCAATGATGTCGTTGATGTTTAAACAAACACGATATAAAGGACAGCATCACATGATCGACTGTGAGTCACGTGATTGGCTGACAGTTCTAGATCCAGCAGCTCTGAGCTCTGTTGGTTTGGTCTGATGACTCTATTATAACAACATGTATATTCAATTAAAAACACTAGAAATATAAAAATACTGAATTTAGAACATTTAATTTTGAATTAATGGAATTAGAACATCTATGTGTCGGAAAATATACGTTTTTAAAATATTACAATTGATTAAATATATTATAATTAAATCCTTAAACACTAGAACATCCCATAATAAGATCCTGCACCTTTCTTGGGGGTCGTCCGTGACGAGGTGCTGAAGAACTTCTTCACGGTGGTCACCTTACGCGTCTTCTCGTTGGTCTTCTTCTCCTCGAACTTGGAGAACTGTCCGAGGGCGTGGAGCTGCTGAGGCGCCGCCGCCACTCCTTGGCTGCTGGCGTACGCCGCCTCCTCCTCGCGCTGCAGCCTGCGGGACACACAGAGGTTGACCTTTGACCTTTGACCTTCACCTGGGCGGCCCGGGGACCTACTTCTCCGCCAGGGCCCAGTCGTCCTGGATCTGCTTCTGCCGGACCCGCTGGTACTCCTCCCTCCAGCACTTGGAGCACAGGCCCTGCCAGGCTGTGTTGCCGTAGTAACCGCATCCTTTTTTACACAGAAGGTCAGACTGGTCTACGTGGATCCCTCGTCTCTCCGTCCTCTGACTCATGATGGCATCTGAGGGGACACACACAATCTATGATAACACACACACAATCTATGATAACACACACACAATCTATGATAACACACACACAAACTATGATAACACACACACAATCTATGATAACACACACACACAATCTATGATAACACACACACAATCTATGATAACACACACACAATCTATGATAACACACACACAATCTATGATAACACACACACAATCTATGATAACACAATCTATGATAACACACACACAATCTATGATAACACACACACAATCTATGATAACACAATTTATGATAACACACACACAATCTATGATAACACAATCTATGACAACACACACACAATCTATGATAACACAATCTATGATAACACACACACAATCTATGATAACACACACACAATCTATGATAACACACACACAATCTATGATAACACACACACAATCTATGATAACACACACACAATCTATGATAACACACACACAATCTATGATAACACAATCTATGATAACACACACACAATCTATGATAACACACACACAATCTATGATAACACACACACAATCTATGATAACACACACACAATCTATGATAACACACACACAATCTATGATAACACAATCTATGATAACACACACACAATCTATGATAACACACACACAATCTATGATAACACAATCTATGATAACACACACACAATCTATGATAACACAATCTATGATAACACACACACAATCTATGATAACACAATCTATGATAACACACACACAATCTATGATAACACAATCTATGACAACACACACACAATCTATGATAACACAATATATGATAACACACACACAATCTATGATAACACAATCTATGACAACACACACACAATCTATGACAACACAAACACAATCTATGACAACACAAACACAAGAATGACAACACAAACACAATCTATGATAACACAAACACAATCTATGACAACACACACAATCTATGATAACACAAACACAAGAATGACAACACAAACACAATCTATGATAACACAAACACAATCTATGACAACACAAACACAATCTATGACAACACACACACAATCTATGATAACACACACACAATCTATGATAACACAATCTATGACAACACACACACAATCTATGATAACACAATCTATGATAACACACACACAATCTATGATAACACAATCTATGACAACACACACACAATCTATGACAACACAAACACAATCTATGACAACACAAACACAAGAATGACAACACAAACACAATCTATGATAACACAAACACAATCTATGACAACACACACAATCTATGATAACACAAACACAAGAATGACAACACAAACACAATCTATGAAAACACAAACACAATCTATGACAACACAAACACAATCTATGGCAACACACACACAATCTATGATAACACAAACACAATCTATGACAACACACACACAATCTATGACAACATAAGAATGACAACACAAACACAATCTATGACACCACAAACACAATCTATGATAACACACACACACAATCTATGATATCACAAACACAATCTATGACAACACAAACACAATCTATGACAACACAAACACAATCTATGAAAACACAAACACAATCTATGACAACATAAGAATGACAACACAAACACAATCTATGACACCACAAACACAATCTATGAAAACACAAACACAACCCATGACAACACAAACACAATCTATGAAAACACAAACACAACCTATGAAAACACAAACACAACCTATGACAACACAACTATGACAAAACAAACACAATATATGACAACACAAACACAATCTGAGACAACACAACTATGAAAACACAAACACAATCTATGACAATACAAACACAATCTATGACAACACAAATACAACTATGAAAACACAAACACAATCTATGACAACACAACTATGACGACACAAACACAATCTGAGACAACACAAACACAATCTATGACAACACAAACACAATATATGACAACACAACTGTTCTGTGACAACACAACTGTTCTATGATAGCACAACACAAATGTTCTATGAAAACACAAACAAAATCTATGGCAACACAACACAATTGTTCTGTGACAACACAACCATTCTATGACAGCACAACTGTTCCATGACAACACACCCGTTCTATGACAACACAACTGTTCTATGATGGAACAACACAATGGTTCTATAACAACACAACTGTTATGTGACAATACAACCATTCTATGACAACACAACCGTCGTATGACAACACAACTAATCTATGATGGCACAACACAACACAACAGTTCTGTGACAACACAACACAACTGTTCTGTGACAACACAACCATTCTATGACAACACAACCGTCGTATGACAACACAACTAATCTATGATGGCACAACACAACACAACAGTTCTGTGACAACACAACCAATCTGTGAGAACACAACACATTTTATGTGACAACACAACACAACTGTTCTGTGACTACACAACCCTATGAATGGATGAAGTCTCTGACACTGATTGATCGATCAGTTATAATCGATCGACTCATGAAGCTGCTCTAGTGAGTTCAGTCCTGAGCATGTGACTGTGATCAGTCTGACATGTCATGGGAGAGAAGTTGTGTTGTTACAGAACAGTTGTGTAGTGTTGTCACAGGGCAGTTGTGTAGTGTTGTCAGCGAGCAGTTGTGTTGTCACAGAACAGTTGTGTTTTGAGCGAGCAGTTGTGTTGTGTTGTCAGCGAGTAGTTGTGTTGTCACAGAACAGTTGTGTTGTGTTGTCAGCGAGCAGTTGTGTTGTCACAGAACAGTTGTGTTGTCACAGATCAGTTGTTTTGTGAGCGAGCAGTTGTGTTGTGTTGTCACAGATCAGTTGTGTTGTCACAGAACAGTTGTGTTGTCAGCGAGCAGTTGTGTTGTCACAGAACAGTTGTGTTGTCACGAGCAGTTGTGTTGTGTTGTCACAGAACAGTTGTGTTGTGTTGTCACAGAACAGTTGTGTTGTCAGCGAGCAGTTGTGTTGTCACAGAACAGTTGTGTTGTGAGCGAACAGTTGTGTTGTGTTGTCACAGATCAGTTGTGTTGTGAGCGAGCAGTTGTGTTGTCACAGAACAGTTGTGTTGTGTTGTGAGCGAGCAGTTGTGTTGTCACAGAACAGTTGTGTAGTGTTGTCACAGGGCAGTTGTGTAGTGTTGTCAGCGAGCAGTTGTGTGGTCACAGAACAGTTGTGTTTTGAGCGAGCAGTTGTGTTGTGTTGTCAGCGAGTAGTTGTGTTGTCACAGAACAGTTGTGTTGTGTTGTCAGCGAGCAGTTGTGTTGTCACAGAACAGTTGTGTTGTCACAGATCAGTTGTTTTGTGAGCGAGCAGTTGTGTTGTGTTGTCACAGATCAGTTGTGTTGTCACAGAACAGTTGTGTTGTGTTGTCAGCGAGCAGTTGTGTTGTCACGAGCAGTTGTGTTGTGTTGTCACAGAACAGTTGTGTTGTGTTGTCACAGAACAGTTGTGTTGTCAGCGAGCAGTTGTGTTGTCACAGAACATTGTGTTGTGAGCGAACAGTTGTGTTGTGTTGTGTTGTCACAGATCAGTTGTGTTGTGAGCGAGCAGTTGTGTTGTCACAGAACAGTTGTGTTGTGAGCGAGCAGTTGTGTTGTCACAGAACAGTTGTGTTTTCACAAGCAGTTGTGTTGTGTTGTCACAGAACAGTTGTGTTGTCAGCGAGCAGTTGTGTTGTCGTCACAGAACAGTTGTGTTGTCAGCGAGCGATTGTGTTGTGTTGTCAGCGAGCAGTTGTTTTGTGTTGTCAGAGAACAGTTGTGTTGTGTTTGCAGCACAACTTTCCCACACGAGTCCAGGTTGTTAAGCGACCTTTAGATCTTCTGCAGGTAAACAAGAACATCTTAACTTTGAATCGACGAGTCTTATCAGTTGAGATTGTTTTTCAAACCCTTTGATGCTTTAAATGTCATGAACTGCAAAAGCATTTTGTATTATTTTATGTTAAAACTCACTTTTTCAACATGAAAATACATTTATCTTGACTCAACGTGAAGTTCCACCTCTTTAGATATCATTTAGCACAAAAAAACAAATACTTTATTTACTTTCTGGCCAAACAGATGTTAGTCAAACTAAATATCTTCACATTCTAGAATCTTTAAATAGACGTTTGTGTGTTTTGTGTGTTTGTTGTCGAGGAGTAGAAACGTTATGAGTTATTGGAAGGAATTCTGCAGCAATATTAGCAAAAACAGAGCAAACACGCCGCTTGGAATGAATGCAAACAACAAAAAAAAAACATTGAATAAGATACTTTGTTTTGTTTGTAAATAATGATTTTTACTTGTTTAGCGCCTGAGACGTGATCCTGCAGCGCTTTTGTTGCGGCTAATATTCAGAGCTAAGTTAGCATAGCACGGATATGTCTACAATCTAGAGCTATTTTCGGTTTCTTTCGCACATAAATACGCGATCTGGTACATACCGATGATGCCCTGGCTAGCTGGGACGACGACGCTCCTCTCCTGCAGGTGTGAAGCGAACACGAACCGCGGACTCAGACGTTGACGTAGGTTTGCTAACCGGAAGTGCGTCACTATGATGTCAACAAACTACTGCAACGGTCACTTGAAAGTTATTTTATTTATTATAGAATCATTTAAATGATGAAAAAGGTATACAAATGGGAATGTGGGGATTTGATATCATATTTCCGTTTATTGTGGAAAATTTTTTTATCTTGAAACCGTTGGCCGTTCGTGTGAATCACGTGCTAAATATGACTGGCGGAAATTGCCGAGTCTGTACGAACACGTTTATAAACAAAGGCTCTTCACGTGTTTTTACTTTTTTTACAAACATATTTGTATTTTTATAATAGTATTTAAAAATGTTTGTTTTTCATCTTATATTTTATTCTTAACGGAGACAAGTTGGAATAAATGTAATTTAGTTGTGATACTTGAAAAAAATTCAATAATTACTTTCAAAGGAGACATAAGTCAGAACCTGGTACCAAAAAACACCTTTTAGATCTAAATCTAGACCATCTAGACAAACATGGCAGCCATCCCTGGGTTTGGTTAATGTTTGATTGAATAATGTTAGAACAGCTTAAGATACTTTTCTGAGGTTGAGGCTTCTTGAGGTTAAATCAAATCCAACAACACAAAAACAGAAAAATAGCAAAGTTGATCAATTTTAAAGTACTTGGACCGCATTCCTGTTGAATTAACCTTTGAACTCAACAACCTTCTTAGAAGTGGGAAGAAAGTAGACTGACATTCTTGAGCCAGTTCTTGAAAAACAATGTACTTGTCGTGTATGTGTAGATGAAACCAGACTCTTCACCACCAACACATCCGTTTAGAGATGAAAAGTGTTTATTTAAATATTTGTAATGATGACCTACAGCAAGATCTATCAAGACATAACAATTTTACTATTTATGTTAAAGTATGTTGTGAGAATATCTTGGGCTGTTTTTTAATTCTGAGAAATTAACTAGAAGAGTTTGTAGAAATGTGTATGTTTGTGTGATGGAGGTTGTTTATAGGTGTGTTTGTTGACAGATGAAAATGAAAGCTTTGTGTTTGTTTTCCGCTTGTGTTTACACCTGAGGTGGTGTTATTTGTTCGTGAGTCTACGGTGTTTATGTGAAGGTACTTTTGTTTCTTTCATATAAATAAAAATATGAAAAGAACTAAACTATATATATACACAGTATATATATATATATATATGTGTGTGTGTGTGTGTGTGTGTGTGTGTGTATTATTGTTGTGACTGTTAAGTAAACAGTTAAGTACAGGCTTGTACTCTCTGTCTACAATGCGGAACAGTGAGAAATGCAAAAAATCTCGATTCCTTTTTATGTTCTGTAACTGTGTATAAATTGACTAATAAAACTCATATGATATAAGTTGATTGTTAAAATTGTTAAAGTTTTCTATATTTAAGTTCAATAGAAAAACGACTTCAAAACGTTTTCTTTATTGAACAAACTTCAGAGGATACAATAATTAAGACGTAATTGTCCTACATATAGTATGACTTGTGAAAATGTTTTTATTTGAAGCATTTTTAATGAAGCAGCTATTTTGTTGATTGGATAATAAAGAAAGAAAACTACGGAGGGCACTGTGACCTAAAATAAACGTCTAAACGTCTGCTGATGAATCAACTCTTATTGTGAAGGCGCGGCCGGATATCCGTGTTTGCTCGCACTGCCGCTGATTAGTTTGCTAACAACTGTGGCTTATTAAGCTCGACTTTCGAGCGCCGGGATGATCTAACTTGTCTTCTCCCGGTACCGCCGTCAAACCACCCGCCACTAGACGGACAAACGCGGGGAAAATGTCCTGAGCAGGTATTTTCCTCCCAAACTCTCCCCGAGGAAGCTTTTTTAAATGTAGCTTCTTAGCTAGCAGGCTACACGCACGAGCCCTTTTTTTGTTCCTGCTCGGGCTCAATAATCTGTGAGTCTGACGTGTTTGTCTGGACCCGCTGCAGGACCCTGGTCACCCAGCTCAGCCCCGGGCAGAACCCAGCACCAGAACCATGGCCGGAAACCCTCGCCGGGGCGCCGGGCTGATCGGGCTGATGAAGGACGCCTTCCAGCCGCACCAGCCGCCGCTGACGCCGCACCAGCCCGCGGTGGTGGACAAGAAGATGGTGGAGAAGTGCTGGAAGCTCATGGACAAGGTGGGTCCTGAGGGTCCTGACGGGGCGAGCCAGGGACGCGGGGTAACAACGTCCTGACGGGGATTAACTTCCTAACATTCCTGCCGCATTGGACCGAGTCCCGACCTCGATTTGAGAAAAGCTCGCATTTGGTTTTATAACATTTTCAATCCTGCTGGAAAAAAATCAAGTCACAGTAAAAGTGCATTTAGAAAATGACTCTAACATGAGCAGGTTTAACCATTTTGAAGATGGTCAACTCAAGAAGCTTCTTAACCCAGTGTTTAAAAGATGGTCAACTCAAGAAGCTTCTTAACCCAGTGTTTAAAAGATGGTCAACTCAAGAAGCTTCTTAACCCAGTGTTTAAAAGATGGTCAACTAAAGAAACTTCTTAACCCAGTGTTTAAAAGATGGTCAACTAAAGAAACTTCTTAACCCAGTGTTTAAAAGATGGTCAACTCAAGAAGCTTCTTAACCCAGTGTTTAAAAGATGGTCAACTAAAGAAACTTCTTAACCCAGTGTTTAAAAGATGGTCAACTCAAGAAACTTCTTAACCCAGTGTTTAAAAGATGGTCAACTCAAGAAACTTCTTAACCCAGTGTTTAAAAGATGGTCAACTCAAGAAACTTCTTAACCCAGTGTTTAAAAGATGGTCAACTCAAGAAGCTTCTTAACCCAGTGTTTAAAAGATGGTCAACTCAAGAAACTTCTTAACCCAGTGTTTAAAAGATGGTCAACTAAAGAAACTTCTTAACCCAGTGTTTAAAAGATGGCCAACTAAAGAAACTTCTTAACCCAGTGTTTAAAAGATGGTCAACTAAAGAAACTTCTTAACCCAGTGTTTAAAAGATGGTCAACTAAAGAAACTTCTTAACCCAGTGTTTAAAAGATGGCCAACTAAAGAAACTTCTTAACCCAGTGTTTAAAAGATGGCCAACTAAAGAAACTTCTAAACCCAGTGTTTAAAAGATGGTCAACTAAAGAAACCTCTTAACCCAGTGTTTAAAAGATGGTCAACTAAAGAAACTTCTTAACCCAGTGTTTAAAAGATGGCCAACTAAAGAAACTTCTTATCCCAGTGTTTAAAAGATGGTCAACTAAAGAAACTTCTTAACCCAGTGTTTAAAAGATGGCCAACTAAAGAAACTTCTTAACCCAGTGTTTAAAAGATGGCCAACTAAAGAAACTTCTTAACCCAGTGTTTAAAAGATGGTCAACTAAAGAAACCTCTTAACCCAGTGTTTAAAAGATGGTCAACTAAAGAAACTTCTTAACCCAGTGTTTAAAAGATGGCCAACTAAAGAAACTTCTTATCCCAGTGTTTAAAAGATGGCCAACTAAAGAAACTTCTTAACCCAGTGTTTAAAAGATGGTCAACTAAAGAAACTTCTTAACCCAGTGTTTAAAAGATGGTCAACTAAAGGAACTTCTTAACCCAGTGTTTCTCTCGTCCAATACGTTCAAGTCTCGTAAATAGAGATGTGCTCAAGATTCTCCAAACACTGAATAAAAAACCGTTTCCTCTCTGGCTCGTGGACACTCACTGCACAGTTGTGGTTGTGAAACTGCAGAAGTTCCTCCTGAGCCAAGAAAAGACCCTTGACAAGGACTTCTTTAAATTCTAGAAATCTTTCCTCAAACCTGGTGTTGCAAACAAAAGAAACGTGAATGTAAATCATCTTGTTTGCATCTCATTGACTCGTATTTCCTTCCGTTTATTTTGCCACTGGTGACTCTGTCGCTTCATTTTTAACGTGTCATGGTGTTTGTTTGAACAAGTGTCATTGTTTTCAATCGTCTCTTAAACATTATCTCAATATATTAATGAGTTAATTTCTCGTTCAACTTTGTAATTCGTAGCAGCTTGTTTGGTCTTTCTTTTCTAGATGCATTTAGATTATTTTATACGATCATTGACTTGATCCTTCAACGTGGACCAGACGCTGCTGGAAGTTAAGACGAGATTATTGGTTATTAATAGCAAATATTTCCTGCATCAAGTCAGTCTTGAGAAGAGTCGCCTTGTTTTTGATTATTTCCAGTTGTATCTTCCTGAAACTTAAACTCTGTTGTGGTTCTGTTCATATGGGTCTGATCAGTACCAGGTTCTGATGTCTGACTGATCCAGTTTCTACTTTAAACTTGTTCAGCAACTTGTGAGAAACCGACTTTTGAATAATTGATGGATATTTTGTTGCATGATGCGATGAATCTGGGACTAATGTTGACTCTGATCCGAGGTTAATGAGTGTGAAATAATAGGAGCTAATAATGAATAATACTGTGAGCGTGATGCTAGGGGTCGAGGACACAAGAGGTCATTTGTGCAGCAGATCACACGCAATATTCCACCTGTGCAGTTTAAAACCTTTCATAAATGCAGTGTATTGTTGGTCTATGATTGTTGACGGCCATTTTTCTCGCCTCACAAGTCAGTCATGACCTGATGAGCAACAGGAAGTTATAGTTTAGCGCCGAGATGTAAAGAATTGGCAGTGAAGCATGCTGGGAGTTGTGACCAAAGTGCCGTGGACACACTGTTTCTACACAAGCCGAGCAGCTGTGCAGCTCCGTGGTGGACTTCAGCGACTTCACTGCTTCACTGGAACGTACTGAAGCGTTCGGGCTGGAATCCTTCGGGGAAGTCCACGAACAGGAAGTGAAGTTACTGTAGACAGACGAGGGTATTGTGTGAACCTCCTCCTGTCTGTCACTTGACTGTTCATCTTTACAACCCTGTTTATATCACATTATTCCACTGATAATGTCCTTGTTAATGCAGGCTAAAGTATGTTTGTCCGAGGGATGGTTAACTCGGGATGAATGAACCGACGATGGTTCTGGATGTTAACAATCTAACACACCCGTGCAGACCATCATCCCAGGCTTCAGAAATTGGGATTTAATTCGCATTAGTTCGAAGGGACTTTTTCTGGCAATGATAAGAAAAACAATTTTGGTTTTCCAAGAAGTTGGATGTTTGGTTCCGTCACAGACCAGGAACACTGGACCGGTTCTGTTGTGTAATGAAGGTAATTCCTCATTAATTCAGACACGAGTTTATGGATGTAGAATTTTCATAATTATGGTCAAATTTCCCTTTTTATGAAAAGTCTCCCAGTGAAGTAGTTACAAAAGCACAGAATGACTTGCTTTCCTGCGACATCAACACCTTCCTATTGAACTCTAGCTCGTGAGAACTGCTCACACGAAGGCAAAGTGGTTCAGTTGGCCTTTTGTGCACGTCTAAGAATATTTATTTATTTAATTTTTACTTAAAGATGTTAGTCCGTCACTGATCCTGGTCATGTGGTCTGAGTAACGCTTGAAAGTCGTTGATAAAATGTGCTTAATGGACTCCATCCATAGGATCTAGAACAGCGTTCCTGGGCTAGTGTTACTGCAACGTCGTGAATTCCCAGTTTCCCCTTTGCCAATTGCGTCTGTTTAAATATATATAATGGACTGTTGTTGATATTTGTGTCTTGCTGGCATTAAATGTGTGGAAAAAAAGACAAATTTAACTCTAAGAAAATGCTGCTCTGGAATCTTTTCATTTGATGGAACGATCAGTAACTTCAGGCAGGAAGTGAGTTTTCACCGAAGCATTTCAGGAACTGTTTGTTTAAATCTGAACAAATACACAAACTGGTGAATTTCGTGGTCATGAGTCGCCGTGTTCGGTGGTCGTCTCATGAGTCAGCGCCGGGTTAGAAGTGCTCGCGTCTGGAGGAACGTTCCGTGATGGTCGGTCACGCCGCTCCACGCCTCTCATGGTGACGCATCAGAAATAATCTGTCGTCGCTCGCCGTGGTTTATCGTCTGGCATCTCGAAACACACACTTGTCGTTGCTGATGCTGCCAGTCTGCTAATAAACATTGACACGCCCACGTTCAGAGGCTTCCACACAAACATATTGACTTTAAAATGTCGTCTGCAGGAAACGATCCCCGTCTTTGAACTCAAATGAGAGGTTTTCTCATCTTTTGGCCTCACAAGCGTTGACTTTGTATCGTGGCGGGCAGACGACTCAACATTTCCTTTAACAAACGCATCCACATATGGACATGCAGAGACTCACACACACGGACGCACACTTGTATTTGTCATGTAAATCTAAGGAACTGTGGTCACGTGATTACAGACGTAGATCTTTTTTCAATCCAACATGTCATTGAGAAGCAAAATTAAACTCGTGTGAACCTTTTTAACTCTTGTCCGTCTGGATTAAACTTGTTTTTATGTTTCTTTGATCCTCGTTTCTTTATCTGGATTTAATTATTGTTTTCTATTCATCACCTTCATCCATCGCTTTATTTGACTCACTTTGTTTTTCTATTATTCTTTAGTTAATAATGATTTTTTCAGTAGATCTTATATTTGTATTCTTTTGCTTTATCCAATATTTAGTTGTGAGTTTATTTTACAAATTGTGTCTGAAGTCTTGCCACTAAAGTTTTTGATAAATGAACGAATGATCTTTCCCTCGTTCTATTAAAACTTCATGCTTGTGTTTGTAAAACCTTCTCAAGTGACTCGAGTCGTTATAATGAATCAAACTTTTCATGGAGATGAAAGAGAAAAAAAATCCTCATTTCCTCGTTTCTGCTCCAGGTGGTTCGTCTCTGCCAGAACCCCAAGGTGGCGCTGAAGAACAGTCCTCCCTACATCCTGGACCTGCTGCCCGACACCTACCAACACCTGCGCACCATCCTGTCCCGGTACGAGGGTCGCATGGAGATCCTGGGCGAGAACGAGTACTTCCGCGTGGTCATGGAGAACCTGACCAACAAGACCAAACAGACCATGAGCCTTTTCAAAGAAGCCAAGGAGCGCATGTACGAGGAGAACTCTCAGCCCAGGTACGGACCAGGACCAGACCAGGACCAGACCAGGACCATGTATCGCTGCTGAGCTTTATTTATCACCCTGATCATGTTTCTCAAGAGCTGACACGTGATCACTCGTCCATAATCTGCTGCATCACATTCACTTCCTGTTCACAAATTCATCAGTTAGCAAAAGTCTTTCCTTCCTCCTTTCATGTGTCAATCATCTCTGTGGCCGAACAACACAACTTTATTTCTGTAACATGATGCGGGATCTGGATGTTGGTGTAAGAACATGCATCGATATATTCAACACTATATCCATCTTTAAAACTTACAATTGAAACGAATATTCATGTTGATCAATCAAGAAATAAGTTTATATTTGTTTGTCCCAGAAAATCCTGCAAATGCTTCCATCACAGATGCTTCGTCGTCTTTGGTCGATTTATAATTTGATTATTTTACAAGTGTTGGCAAGAATTTATCAATATATAATTTTCCCGCCAGTATCGCAATAAATCCGCCTAATCTAATCGACGCCTGTGCATGTTGTGTGTTTCAGGCGAAACTTGACCAAACTGTCGCTGATCTTCAGCCACATGCTCGCCGAGCTCAAAGCCATATTCCCCAACGGCCTGTTCCAAGGTGACAACTTCAGGATCACCAAAGCCGACGCCGCAGAGTTCTGGAGGAGGTCGTTCGGGGACAAGTGAGTTGAGATGATTGTTCACCTCGTCGTGTTCCTCACTCGCTCGTCGTGTTCCTCACTCGCTCGTCGTGTTCCTCACTCGCTCGTCGTGTTCCTCACTCGCTCGTCGTGTTCCTCACTCGCTCGTCGTGTTCCTCACTCGCTCGTCGTGTTCCTCACTCGCTCGTCGTGTTCCTCACTCGCTCGTCGTGTTCCTCACTCGCTCGTCGTGTTCCTCACTCGCTCGTCGTGTTCCTCACTCGCTCGTCGTGTTCCTCACTCGCTCGTCGTGTTCCTCACTCGCTCGTCGTGTAGTGTTCCTCACTCACTCGCTCGTCGTGTAGTGTTCCTCACTCGCTCGTCGTGTAGTGTTCCTCACTCGCTCGTCGTGTAGTGTTCCTCACTCGCTCGTCATGTCGTGTTCCTCACTCGCTCGTCATGTCGTGTTCCTCACTCGCTCGTCATGTCGTGTTCCTCACTCGCTCGTCATGTCGTGTTCCTCACTCGCTCGTCGTGTAGTGTTCCTCACTCGCTCGTCATGTCGTGTTCCTCACTCGCTCGTCATGTCGTGTTCCTCACTCGCTCGTCATGTCGTGTTCCTCACTCGCTCGTCATGTCGTGTTCCTCACTCGCTCGTCGTGTTCCTCACTCGCTCGTCGTGTTCCTCACTCGCTCGTCGTGTTCCTCACTCGCTCGTCGTGTTCCTCACTCGCTCGTCGTGTCAATTAAAAGTGTCTTATCATAACAAAGTTATCTCAAGACACATTAGAGTTGAAATAAGACTATAGTTGATTAAGGAAAAATGGATCCAGCAATTCAACAAAGGTCAAGAAGCGAAACACTGTACAGTGAGCTATGGCGAGGAAAAACTTCCTTTTAGAAGCAGAAACCTCGAGCGGAACCAGACTCATTGTTGACGGCCTCCTGCTTTGACATGCCTGGAGGAAGGATGGGAGGGTAGACGGATGGATATGGAGAGGAGTGAGAAAAAAGAGGAGAGTGTAGGAGAGTCCATGGAGGTGCTGGAGTCATGTCATGTTCCTCACTCGCTCGTCATGTTCCTCACTCGCTCGTCATGTTCCTCACTCGCTCTACATGTTCCTCACCCGTGGTCTTCGTGCAGGACCATCGTGCCCTGGAGAACCTTCCGTCAAGCGCTCCACGAGTTTCATCCCATAAGCTCCGGCCTGGAGGCCATGGCGCTCAAGTCCACCATCGACCTCACCTGCAACGACTGCATCTCCGTTTTCGAGTTTGACATCTTCACCCGACTGTTCCAGGTGAGATCTAAGTTAAGTTCAAGTTTGGAAGCCGTTCATCTGTGTGGGTTTTCTCCGGGTACTCCAGAGTCTCAAGAAACACTTCATTTGTTCAATGACATCCACCAGTGACTATTTATGTATGAGTGTTATTTTTAAATCCACTCGCTGAACATGACTTCTCATGTACAACTTCTTAACTCCCTTTTCCTGATCTTCCTCCGTTTCCTGTCACCAATCTCTCCTCCTTCTTCCTCCTTCAGCTCTAACCTCGTTACGAGGCCCGACTTATCCAGAACCGAACGAACAAACCTCAGAAACGCCTTCGAGTTCCGGGAAAATATGATTAGTTCTGACCTCGTAACGAATGATCCTCCCTGGTTCTTCTAAACCTTCCAGTCATGAGTCCTTGTATGAGGAACCGAGACGCCCTGAAGTTCTTCATCACTTCTTGTTTGCTTCAGAAATAAGTGAGGTTACTGCCGACCAGAGCCTGGTCCAGATCGCAGCTAAATATAGATCGTACTGACCAGAACCGATCGTCGGGAGCGAAACGTACTTGGAGCTTGAGAGTCATTGGATGATTAAGATGAAATGAAAGTTGCAGGAAAGGAAGTCTTTGAATGTTCTATTGAGAAATGAAACCAAATGTTTTTTATTTTGGTTTGATCCACATCTGTTGTCGCTGAAGTCGTATTTAATCTGAGTTAAAATACCTGTATTTAATCTGAGAGTTAAAATACCTGTATTTAACCTGAGAGTTAAGATAACTGTATTTAATCCGAGAGTTAAGATAACTGTATTTAATCCGAGAGTTAAGATAACTGTATTTAATCCGAGAGTTAAGAAAACTGTATTTAACCTGAGAGTTGAGAAAACTGTATTTAACCTGAGAGTTAAAATAACTGTATTTAATCTGAGAGTTAAGATAACTCTATTTAACCTGAGAGTTAAGATAACTCTATTTAACCTGAGAGTTAAAATAACTGTATTTAATCTGAGAGTTAAAATAACTGTATTTAATCTGAGAGTTGAGAAAACGGTATTTAACCTGAGAGTTAAGATAACTATATTTAATCTGAGAGTTAAGATAACTATATTTAATCTGAGAGTTAAGATAACTATATTTAATCTGAGAGTTAAGATAACTATATTTAATCTGAGAGTTGAAAAAACTGTATTTAACCTGAGAGTTAAGATAACTGTATTTAATCTGAGAGTTAAAATAACTGTATTTAATCTGAGAGTTAAAATAACTGTATTTAATCTGAGAGTTGAGAAAACTGTATTTAATCTGAGAGTTGAGAACTGTATTTAACCTGAGAGTTAAAATAACTATATTTAATCTGAGAGTTGAGATAACTATATTTAATCTGAGAGTTAAAATAACTGTATTTAACCTGAGGGTTAAGATAACTGTATTTAATCTGAGAGTTAAAATAACTATTTAATATGAGAGTTGAGAAAACTGTATTTAACCTGAGAGTTAAGATAACTGTATTTAATCTGAGAGTTGAGAAAACTGTATTTAACCTGAGAGTTAAGATAACTATATTTAATCTGAGAGTTGAGATAACTATATTTAACCTGAGTTAAAATAACTGTATTTAATCTGAGAGTTAAAATAACTGTATTTAATCTGAGAGTTGAGAAAACTGTATTTAATCTGAGAGTTGAGAAAACTGTATTTAATCTGAGAGTTGAGAAAACTGTATTTAATCTGAGAGTTAAGATAACTGTATTTAACCTGAGAGTTAAAATAACTGTATTTAATCTGAGAGTTAAGATAACTGTATTTAACCTGAGAGTTAAGATAACTGTATTTAACCTGAGAGTTAAGATAACTCTATTTAACCTGAGAGTTAAAATAACTGTATTTAATCTGAGAGTTAAAATAACTGTATTTAATCTGAGAGTTGAGAAAACGGTATTTAACCTGAGAGTTAAGATAACTATATTTAATCTGAGAGTTAAAATAACTATATTTAATCTGAGAGTTAAGATAACTATATTTAATCTGAGAGTTAAGATAACTATATTTAATCTGAGAGTTAAGATAACTATATTTAATCTGAGAGTTGAAAAAACTGTATTTAACCTGAGAGTTAAGATAACTGTATTTAATCTGAGAGTTAAAATAACTGTATTTAATCTGAGAGTTAAAATAACTGTATTTAATCTGAGAGTTGAGAAAACTGTATTTAACCTGAGAGTTGAGAAAACTGTATTTAACCTGAGAGTTAAAATAACTATATTTAATCTGAGAGTTGAGATAACTATATTTAATCTGAGAGTTAAAATAACTGTATTTAACCTGAGGGTTAAGATAACTGTATTTAACCTGAGAGTTGAGAAAACTGTATTTAACCTGAGAGTTAAGATAACTATATTTAATCTGAGAGTTGAGATAACTATATTTAATCTGAGAGTTAAAATAACTGTATTTAACCTGAGGGTTAAAATAACTGTATTTAATCTGAGAGTTAAGATAACTGTATTTAATCTGAGAGTTAAGATAACTGTATTTAATCTGAGAGTTAAGATAACTGTATTTAATCTGAGAGTTAAAATAACTGTATTTAATCTGAGAGTTGAGAAAACTGTATTTAACCTGAGAGTTAAGATAACTGTATTTAATCTGAGAGTTAAGATAACTATATTTAATCTGAGAGTTAAGATAACTATATTTAATCTGAGAGTTAAGATAACTATATTTAATCTGAGAGTTGAGAAAACTGTATTTAACCTGAGAGTTAAGATAACTGTATTTAATCTGAGAGTTAAAATAACTGTATTTAATCTGAGAGTTGAGAAAACTGTATTTAACCTGAGAGTTAAGATAACTATATTTAATCTGAGAGTTGAGATAACTATATTTAACCTGAGAGTTAAAATAACTGTATTTAATCTGAGAGTTAAAATAACTGTATTTAATCTGAGAGTTGAGAAAACTGTATTTAATCTGAGAGTTGAGAAAACTGTATTTAATCTGAGAGTTGAGAAAACTGTATTTAATCTGAGAGTTAAGAGAACTGTATTTAACCTGAGAGTTAAAATAACTGTATTTAATCTGAGAGTTAAGATAACTGTATTTAACCTGAGAGTTAAGATAACTCTATTTAACCTGAGAGTTAAGATAACTCTATTTAACCTGAGAGTTAAAATAACTGTATTTAATCTGAGAGTTAAAATAACTGTATTTGATCTGAGAGTTGAGAAAACGGTATTTAACCTGAGAGTTAAGATAACTATATTTAATCTGAGAGTTAAGATAACTATATTTAATCTGAGAGTTAAGATAACTATATTTAATCTGAGAGTTAAGATAACTATATTTAATCTGAGAGTTGAAAAAACTGTATTTAACCTGAGAGTTAAGATAACTGTATTTAATCTGAGAGTTAAAATAACTGTATTTAATCTGAGAGTTAAAATAACTGTATTTAATCTGAGAGTTGAGAAAACTGTATTTAATCTGAGAGTTGAGAAAACTGTATTTAACCTGAGAGTTAAAATAACTATATTTAATCTGAGAGTTGAGATAACTATATTTAATCTGAGAGTTAAAATAACTGTATTTAACCTGAGGGTTAAGATAACTGTATTTAACCTGAGAGTTGAGAAAACTGTATTTAACCTGAGAGTTAAAATAACTATATTTAATCTGAGAGTTGAGATAACTATATTTAATCTGAGAGTTAAAATAACTGTATTTAACCTGAGGGTTAAAATAACTGTATTTAATCTGAGAGTTAAGATAACTGTATTTAAAATGAGAGTTAAGATAACTGTATTTAATCTGAGAGTCAAGATAACTGTATTTAATCTGAGAGTCAAGATAACTGTATTTAATCTGAGAGTCAAGTTAACTGTATTTAATCTGAGAGTTGAGAAAACTGTATTTAACCTGAGAGTTAAGATAACTATATTTAATCTGAGAGTTAAGATAACTATATTTAATCTGAGAGTTCAGAAAACTGTATTTAACCTGAGAGTTAAGATAACTGTATTTAATCTGAGAGTTAAAATAACTGTATTTAATCTGAGAGTTGAGAAAACTGTATTTAATATGAGAGTTGAGAAAACTGTATTTAACCTGAGAGTTAAGATAACTGTATTTAATCTGAGAGTTGAGAAAACTATTTAACCTGAGAGTTAAGATAACTATATTTAACCTGAGAGTTAAGATAACTATATTTAATCTGAGAGTTGAGATAACTATATTTAACCTGAGAGTTAAAATAACTGTATTTAATCTGAGAGTTAAGATAACTGTATTTAATCTGAGAGTTAAGATAACTGTATTTAATCTGAGAGTCAAGATAACTGTATTTAATCTGAGAGTTAAGATAACTGTATTTAATCTGAGAGTTAAGATAACTGTATTTAATCTGACAGTTGAGATAACTATATTTAATCTGAGAGTTAAGATAACTGTATTTAAAATGAGAGTTAAGATAACTGTATTTAATCTGAGAGTCAAGATAACTGTATTTAATCTGAGAGTCAAGATAACTGTATTTAATCTGAGAGTCAAGTTAACTGTATTTAATCTGAGAGTTGAGATAACTGTATTTAATCTGACAGTTAAGATAACTGTATTTAAAATGAGAGTTAAGATAACTGTATTTAAAATGAGAGTTAAGATAACTGTATTTAATCAGAGTTAAGATAACTGTATTTAATCTGAGAGTTAAGATAACTGTATTTAATCTGAGAGTTAAGAAAACTGCTGACGTGACGCTCGTATTGGTGCAGAAAGGTCTAGTTTGGTGTTGATTAAATGTTTGACAGACGTCTCGGCGGCAGAAGAGATCCTCTTGATCACTCTTGTGACACCGAGTCACGTGGATCTGTCGGGAAGTTAAACCTGTCAATCATAATCCAGGAACTTTGATCCGCTCGTGACTCTGCAGCCAAACATTCAGTGTTTGCTGCTTGATGTGACGTCAAAACTCCTGCTTCAATCGAGTGTCGACTGTTTTAACGTGAACATCGACACGAGGCGTCTTCCCTCAACAACCTTCTCTGTGACGCTGACCTGGACTTCTCCCATGATGCTTTGCCGCCCAGCCAGATAATCAAGGCCGTCGTCATATTTGAGCTAGAGACGGTCAGAGTATAAATATGTTTTTGTAGTGGAAGTTTTTTCAGTAAGGGAATGGAGAGGTGCATCATGGGAGTTAAATAAAAAAAAACGATGCGTAACAGAACAAGGACGAGCGGCTTTGATGTCCTTGACTTCAGCTCAAGTACCTCGAAACAAGACCATGAAGGCGCGATGTGTTCAGGGACCTCTGTAAACGCGTTTGTGTCGTCGTAGCCGTGGTCGTCGCTCCTGAGGAACTGGAACAGTTTGGCGGTCACTCATCCCGGGTACATGGCATTCCTGACCTACGACGAGGTCAAAGCTCGCCTGCACCGCTTCATCCACAAGCCCGGCAGGTGAGACCTCGTCTGTTGACACACCTGAGCATCGTTTGAATCTCCATGTTTTCATCCTCGTGTGCTTCACTCCTGTGACTCGCAGCTACATCTTCAGGCTGAGCTGCACTCGACTGGGCCAGTGGGCCATCGGCTACGTGACGGCCGACGGGAACATCCTGCAGACCATCCCCCATAACAAGCCCCTCTTCCAAGCTCTCATTGATGGATACAGAGAGGGATTGTGAGTCGCACTGCTGCGCCGTGTCAATGCTGCACATTATACACTTCAGGCTACATTATGAGTTCCCAGAATCGACTCTGGCTCGGAATCTTTCTCGGTAACGCAGTATTTTCCTGTGGAGGTTTGGAGTTGAAGACGTGAGAAGGTTGCTGCTCACTATCCTGACGATCAGAGGCTTCATGTTGAGGAAGCTGCAGATAAAGAGTTGAAAACGACAGATAAGTCTGCAGTGAAACCAGTCGTGAGCCACAGGAAGTGTAGAAACGAAGCATCAGCTGCAAGATCTGATCAGTCGTGTGTGAATGATCTGTTTGTTTGGAAACATCTGTAGCTTTGATGGGAGAAAGAAATATAAGTTTAATTTTATAATGAGTGTGTAGGAGCAAAGTGAGGCGTTTGTTGATACAAGAAGACGCTATTTATAGTTATAGTGTAGTAACAAGTATATATGTGTAGTATTGTCCAGTACCTGACTCTGGTGTTGTGATAGTGTAGTAACAAGTATATATGTGTAGTATTGTCCAGTACTTGACTCTGGTGTTGTGATAGTGTAGTAACAAGTATATATGTGTAGTATTGTCCAGTACTTGACTCTGGTGTTGTGATAGTGTAGTAACAAGTATATATGTGTAGTATTGTCCAGTACTTGACTCTGGTGTTGTGATAGTGTAGTAACAAGTATATATGTGTAGTATTG
Source organism: Callionymus lyra (assembly GCF_982586985.1). Classification (NCBI taxonomy): domain Eukaryota; kingdom Metazoa; phylum Chordata; class Actinopteri; order Syngnathiformes; family Callionymidae; genus Callionymus; species Callionymus lyra. The sequence goes on along the minus strand of NC_141831.1, from coordinate 2,259,830 downwards.
TCCAGTACTTGACTCTGGTGTTGTGATAGTGTAGTAACAAGTATATATGTGTAGTATTGTCCAGTACTTGACTCTGGTGTTGTGATAGTGTAGTAACAAGTATATATGTGTAGTATTGTCCAGTACTTGACTCTGGTGTTGTGATAGTGTAGTAACAAGTATATATGTGTAGTATTGTCCAGTACTTGACTCTGGTGTTGTGATAGTGTAGTAACAAGTATATATGTGTAGTATTGTCCAGTACTTGACTCTGGTGTTGTGATAGTGTAGTAACAAGTATATATGTGTAGTATTGTCCAGTACTTGACTCTGGTGTTGTGATAGTGTAGTAACAAGGATATATGTGTAGTATTGTCCAGTACTTGACTCTGGTGTTGTGATAGTGTAGTAACAAGTATATATGTGTAGTATTGTCCAGTACTTGACTCTGGTGTTGCAGAATTTACAGAAATATTACCAATACTTCTACATTGAAACTACAAAGATGATAAAGTTTCAAACCAAAATATGTCCAAACATCAGCTTTAAAAGCTGCTGGAGTCACTGTATCCTCTCGTCCTCAGTCATCATTCTTCCTTTAGCTGTGGAGGACGTAACGACTGCTGCCATCTAGAGGCCGGGAGTTTAATTGAAACACTAACATGAACAATTCTGTGAATATTTTCATGTTATTGTAAATAGAAGAATCAAATTATTTTATTTTATACAAACTGTAATATAAACCATTAAAGAAATATAATGTATAAAAATAAGATAAAATAAGATTTTGAAAAAAAGTTAAATTATCAATAAAGTTATATTTAAGTTTAACTATATCTACTTATAAAAGGCAGATGAATGTGTTTTAGTGGATTTTGTTGTTTCTGTTTGAAATAGTTACTAAAGTTAAACCAGAAGAAAAGTGTTTCATTCACATTTATCATGTTGATAAAGTTTTCATTCAAACACTTTTGTTCACAAACATGTTGATAAAGTTTTCATTCAAACACTTTTGTTCACAAACATGTTGATAAAGTTTTCATTCAAACACTTTGGTTAATAAAGTTTTCATTCAAACACTTTTATTCACAAACATGTTAATAAAGTTTCATTCAAACACTTTTGTTCACAAACATGTTGATAAAGTTTTCATTAAAACACTTTTGTTCACAAACATGTTAATAAAGTTTTCATTAAAACACTTTTGTTCACAAACATGTTAATAAAGTTTTCATTCAAACACTTTTGTTCACAAACATGTTAATAAAGTTTTCATTCAAACACTTTTGTTCACAAACATGTTAATAAAGTTTCATTCAAACTCTTCTTCAGTTACTTGTTTCCAGACGGTCGAGCTCAGAATCCGGACCTGACTGGACTCTGTGAACCGTCGCCGCAGGATCACATCAAAGTGACTCAGGTTCGTGTTGAGCGTCGCTGCTGCCTGGGCCGGTGTTGACCTCTGACCTCTCGACCTCTGGCCTGCAGGAGCAGTACGAGCTGTACTGTGAGATGGGCTCCACCTTCCAGCTCTGCAAGATCTGCGCCGAGAACGACAAGGACGTGAAGATCGAACCCTGCAGACACTTGATGTGCACTTCCTGTTTGACCGCCTGGCAGGTGAGTCTGACCCCCGACCTCCGACCGGACCGGCGACCCCACCGCCTAAACCTTCCTCCGTGCTCCAGGAGTCCGAGGGTCAAGGCTGCCCGTTCTGTCGCTGCGAGATCAAGGGCACGGAGCCCATCGTGGTGGACCCCTTCCACCCCAAAGCCAGCGGAGCTTCCTTCGCAGGCTTCCAGGCGTCCAGAGCTGAAGCTTCGTGTCTCGACGACGAGGACGACGAGCGTCTGGAGGACCAGAGTCTGGTCATGAGCCGCCTGTGCAGCAAGGTGAGCCCGTGACCCTCGTGACCCTCGTGACCCTCGTCACAGAAGGGGTCAAGACCTTGAGTGGAGAGTGTGTGAAGACCTTTAAACGTGTGTGTGTGTGTGTGTGCGTCACAAACGAGTGTGTGTGCGTCACGAACGAGTGTCAAACCTCTGATCAACACCTGGAACATCTGCTCGCAGGTGGAACGACCGGCGTCTCCGGTCTCTCAGCTGCCCCCAGTCCCCCCTCGACTGGACCTCCTGCAGCAGAGACCCTCCACCTCTCACACTCACCTGGGACCAGGAGCCACAGCCAAGGTGGGTCTGTGTGTGTGTTTGCAGGAGACACACAAACAAGTCGTGACTCCGGCAAACATTTTCAAAATGGCCGACGTTGTGATACTTGAAAGAATGAATGACGACAACTATGTAGTGCACAACCACACTTGTACACAACGACCCACACAGTTGAACAACACAACCACACTTGTACACAACGACCCACACAGTTGAACAACACAACCACACTTGTACACAACGACCCACACAGTTGAACAACACAACCACACTTGTACACAACGACCCACACAGTTGAACAACACAACCACACTTGTACACAACGACCCACACAGTTGAACAACACAACCACACTTGTACACAACGACCCACACAGTTGAACAACACAACCACACTTGTACACAACGACCCACACAGTTGAACAACACAACTACACTTGTACACAACGACCCACACAGTTGAACAACACAACCACACTTGTACACAACGACCCACACAGTTGAACAACACAACCACACTTGTACACAACGACCCACACAGTTGAACAACACAACTACACTTATACACTACGACCCACACAGTTGAACAACACAACTACACTTGTACACAACGACCCACACAGTTGAACAACACAACCACACTTGTACACAACGACCCACACAGTTGAACAACATAACTACACTTATACACTACGACCCACACAGTTGAACAACACAACCACACTTGTACACAACGACCCACACAGTTGAACAACACAACTACACTTGTACACAACGACCCACACAGTTGAACAACACAACTACAAGAGTGAACCGATCTTCAAATACTACATTAATTTATGTTTTTGATAAATGTATACTTAACAATACTTTTATCTGTTGACTGAAGCATTTCATTTGACTAATGTAGTTTATTAATGTCAACCATGAATAATACGATGACAGTATTTGTAGTTTTTAACGTCAACGATGACAATATTTGTAGTTTTTAACGATGACGGTATTTGTAGTTTTTAACGTCGACGATGACGGTATTTGTAGTTTTTAACGTCGACAATGACAGTATTTGTAGTTTTTAACGTCGACGATGACAGTATTTGTAGTTTTTAACGTCGACGATGACGGTATTTGTAGTTTTTAACGTCGACGATGATGGTATTTGTAGTTTTTAACGTCAACGATGACAATATTTGTAGTTTTTAACGATGACGGTATTTTTAGTTTTTAACGTCGACGATGATGGTATTTGTAGTTTTTAACGATGACGGTATTTGTACTTTTTAACGTCAACGATGACAATATTTGTAGTTTTTAACGATGACGGTATTTGTAGTTTTTAACGTCGACGATGACGGTATTTGTAGTTTTTAACGTCGACAATGACAGTATTTGTAGTTTTTAACGTCGACGATGACAGTATTTGTAGTTTTTAACGTCGACGATGACGGTATTTGTAGTTTTTAACGTCGACGATGATGGTATTTGTAGTTTTTAACGTCAACGATGACAATATTTGTAGTTTTTAACGATGACGGTATTTTTAGTTTTTAACGTCGACGATGATGGTATTTGTAGTTTTTAACGTCGACGATGATGGTATTTGTAGTTTTTAACGATGACGGTATTTGTAGTTTTTAACGTCAACGATGACAATATTTGTAGTTTTTAACGATGACGGTATTTGTAGTTTTTAACGTCGACGATGACGGTATTTGTAGTTTTTAACGTCGACAATGACGGTATTTGTAGTTTTTAACGTCGACGATGACAGTATTTGTAGTTTTTAACGTCGACGATGACGGTATTTGTAGTTTTTAACGTCGACGATGATGGTATTTGTAGTTTTTAACGTCAACGATGACAATATTTGTAGTTTTTAACGATGACGGTATTTTTAGTTTTTAACGTCGACGATGATGGTATTTGTAGTTTTTAACGTCGACGATGACGGTATTTGTAGTTTTTAACGATGACGGTATTTTTAGTTTTTAACGTCGACGATGACAGTATTTGTAGTTTTTAACGTCGACGATGACGGTATTTTTAGTTTTTAACGTCAACGATGACGGTATTTGTAGTTTTTAACGTCGACGATGACGGTATTTGTAGTTTTTAACGTCGACGATGACGGTATTTGTAGTTTTTAACGTCGACGATGACGGTATTTGTAGTTTTTTAACGCCGACGATGAAGGTATTTGTAGTTTTTAACGTCGACGATGACAGTATTTGTAGTTTTTAACGTCGACGATGACAGTATTTGTAGTTTTTAACGTCGACGATGACGGTATTTGTAGTTTTTAACGTCGACGATGACGGTATTTGTAGTTTTTAACGTCGACGATGACGGTATTTGTAGTTTTTAACGTCGACGATGACAGTATTTTTAGTTTTTAACGTCGACGATGACGGTATTTGTAGTTTTTAACGTCGACGATGACGGTACTTGTAGTTTTTAACGTCGACGATGACAGTATTTGTAGTTTTTAACGTCAACAAAGAAGTATTTGTAGTATTTCTGAGCCACAGTCAGTACTCTGATCTGATCTAGACGTCACTGATGTTTGTCCAGCAGATGGCGGCGACGCACCGAGACAAGCCCCTCCCTCTGCCCCCCGCCCTGAGAGAGCTGCCCCCCCCGCCCCCTCCAGAGCGCCCCCCTCTGGTGGGCCAGGACTCCAGACTCCAGAGGCGGCCCCTCCCCTGCACCCCCGACCAGCCGGCCTGGACCAGCAACTACATGGTGCCGCGACCCGCCGCCCTCGCGACCCTGCAGACCAACGGAGACGCAACCAAACCTCAGGCCGCGACCAACGCCGTCTACTGCCTCGCCGCAAGGTATTGTGGGTCGCGATGATGTCACTGTGATGTCACACCGTTGAGAGTTTAACTTGTTTTATTATCCTTTTAGCTTTTAGTGTTTTTAATCATTGAAAAGTTGATTTATTGAAATACTATGAATTACTTGTTAGAAGTATAAAATACTTTGTATATTGAATATTTGAAAACCTGAATATTTTCAAATTGAAGTAATATATAATAGAAACATTCACTGCAGTTTGATGGTCTGGTTCTGGTCCAGGTCTCTGCCGGCGTCGGTGGCGTCGAGCCGAGAGAAGCTGTCGAGCGACTGCGAGGAGAACGAGTACATGAGTCCCACCTCGCTGCCGGTCTCGGGGGCGCCCTGGGTCATCCCGGGCTCGCTGGTGCCGCCGGTCCCGGGTCCGGCGCCTCACCCGGAGGACGCCAGGTCGCTTCCGGCCGCCGGCGTCCAGGCGGCGCTCCGGGACGGCGCCGACGGAGACTCGGACGACCCTCAGGTCTACGAGTCCATGTGCAACATCCAGTCCGAGTCGGGCCAGAACCCCGAGCCAGGTGAGGCGGTCCCGCCGCGCGGCCCCGCGACCACCGGGGGGCGTCACACCGGCTCCTGTGTTCCAGACGCGGCGCCGCCGGACGAAACCGGTTCCGAAGACATCTACGAGTACAACTGTCCGCGACCCGTCGCCCCGCCGGCGCCGGCCCGCAGAACCGCCTCCGACAGCTTCGGCGCGCTGAGCCTGGACGCACCTGTGGAGGGTGAGTGTCCCCGCGGGCCCGGCAGAACCTCGGTCCAACACCCGGTGTCCGCAGGTGCGTTCGGCGCCGGAGTCGACCCGGAGCATCCACCCAAGCCCCTCCCGCGACGAGCCAACTCGGACCGACGAGCCCGACCTCAGAACCGGGACCACCCGGCGCCGCTGCCCGACCTCCCGGGTCCGTCGACCTCCCCCCCTCCCTCCTCCTCCGGGGTCGCGACCCTGAACGGCGAGATCGAGGGTCTGATGTCTCAAGGTTACTCTCAGCAGGACATTCAAAAAGCTCTGATGATCGCGCAGAACAACCTGGAGACGGCGAAGAACATCCTGAGAGAGTTTGTGTCGATACCTTCACCTGCACACATGATCACATGAGTACACACATGATCACATGAGTACACACAAGTACACACATGATCACATGAGTACACACAAGTACACACATAGATACACACATGATCACATGAGTACACACAAGTACACACATGATCACATGAGTACACACATAGATACACACATGGATACACACATGATCACATGAGTACACACAAGTACACACATGGATACACACATGATCACATGAGTACACACATGATCACGTGAGTACACACAAGTACACACATGATCACATGAGTACACACAAGTACACACATAGATACACACATGATCACATGAGTACACACAAGTACACACATAGATACACACATGATACACACATGATCACACGAGTACACACATGATCACATGAGTACACACAAGTACACACATAGATACACACATGATCACATGAGTACACACAAGTACACACATAGATACACACATGATACACACATGATCACATGAGTACACACAAGTACACACATAGATACACACATGATCACATGAGTACACACAAGTACACACATAGATACACACATGATCACATGAGTACACACAAGTACACACATAGATACACACATGATCACATGAGTACACACAAGTACACACATAGATACACACATGATCACATGAGTACACACAAGTACACACATAGATACACACATGATCACATGAGTACACACAAGTACACACATAGATACACACATGATCACATGAGTACACACAAGTACACACATAGATACACACATGATCACATGAGTACACACAAGTACACACATAGATACACACATGATCACATGAGTACACACATAGATACACACATGATCACATGAGTACACACAAGTACACACATAGATACACACATGATCACATGAGTACACACAAGTACATACATAGATACACACATGATCACATGAGTACACACATAGATACACACATGATCACATGAGTACACACAAGTACACACATGATCACATGAGTACACACAAGTACACACATAGATACTCATATGATCACATGAGTACACACAAGTACACACATGATCACATGAGTACACACAAGTACACACATAGATACACACATGATCACATGAGTACACACAAGTACACACATAGATACTCATATGATCACATGAGTACACACAAGTACACACATAGATACTCACATGAGTACACACATAGATACACACATGATCACATGAGTACACACAAGTACACACATAGATACACACATGATCACATGAGTACACACAAGTACACACATATACACACATGATCACATGAGTACACACAAGTACAAACATAGATACACACATGATCACATGAGTACACACAAGTACACACATAGATACACACATGATCACATGAGTACACACAAGTACACGCATAGATACACACATGATCACATGAGTACACACATGATCACATGAATACACACATAGATACTCATATGATCACATGAGTACACACAAGTACACACATAGATACACACATGATACACACATGATCACATGAGTACACACAAGTACACACATAGATACTCATATGATCACATGAGTACACACAAGTACACACATAGATACTCACATGAGTACACACAAGTACACACATATACACACATGATCACATGAGTACACACAAGTACAAACATAGATACACACATGATCACATGAGTACACACAAGTACACACATAGATACACACATGATCACATGAGTACACACAAGTACACGCATAGATACACACATGATCACATGAGTACACACAAGTACACACATGATCACATGAGTACACACAAGTACACACATAGATACACACATGATCACATGAGTACACACGAGTACACACAAGTACACACATGATCACATGAGTACACACAAGTACACACATAGATACTCACATGATCACATGAGTACACACATAGATACTCACATGAGTACACACAAGTACACACATGATCACATGAGTACACACAAGTACACACATAGATACACACATGATCACATGAGTTCACACATGATCACATGAGTACACACAAGTACACACATAGATACACACATGATCACATGAGTACACACAAGTACACACATAGATACACACATGATCACATGAGTACACACAAGTACACACATGATCACATGAGTACACACAAGTACACACATAGATACACACGTACACACATAGATACACACATGATCACATGAGTACACACAAGTACACACATAGATACACACATGTACACACATGATCACATGAGTACACACAAGTAAACACATGATCACATGAGTACACACAAGTACACACATAGATACACACAAGTAAACACATGATCACATGAGTACACACATAGATACACACATGTACACACATGATCACATGAGTACACACAAGTACACACATGATCACATGAGTACACACATAGATACACACATAGATACACACATGTACACACATGATCACATGAGTACACACAAGTACACACATGATCACATGAGTACACACATAGATACACACATGTACACACATGATCACATGAGTACAAACATAGATACACACATGTACACACATGATCACATGAGTACACACATAGATACACACATATGATCACACAAGTACACACATGATCACATGAGTACACACATATGATCACATGAGTACACACATATGATCACATAGATACACACATGTATACATAGATACACACACATGTACACACATGATCACATAGATACACACATGTACACACATGATCACATGAGTACACACATAGATACACACATATGATCACACAAGTACACACATGATCACATGAGTACACACATATGATCACATGAGTACACACATATGATCACATAGATACACACATGTATACATAGATACACACACATGTACACACATGATCACATAGATACACACATGTACCTTCACCTGCACACATGATCATGTAGATGTACACACATGTACACATGATCAAATAGATATACACATGTACACACGCACGCACACACACACACACATACCTTCACCCACACACATGATCACATTGACACACACACACACACATGTACACTCACACACACAACTCTCTCAAACACACACTTGTCTCCACCTTGTGCCACTAAAACCTAAACATTTGTTCAGATGCTGCGTTCAGGTCACGTAGGAAAATCCTCCCTTTCCTGGTCTTTAGAACCATTTCAGTCTTTTGTGTTTCATGAGTCGTGTGTTGTGTTGTGTTGTTGTTACACAACACTATTCTTGACTCATGATCACATCAATGATTTTATTTCAATTTTATCTACGTTTGACTGGCAGCTGTCGTTGCCATGGTAACTCCACGTCACTCAACATTTTAAATTGATTTTCTACCTCATTCGTTGAAAAAAGTGATGAGTCATGATCTGTCGGTTAAAGACGCAGTGAACTCAACAGCGCCCTCCGGTGGCCGTGAACGCAGCATCATTGCAGCGGGAAAAGTGACGCGTTGTGTGGCGGTCACGTGACGAGAACGTAACGACACCTTGAATGTGTCGTTCTCTAGCAGTATTGACGTGACGTCACACCCCCCCCCCTCATGACGTGTATCTGTGTCTGAACGCTTGTGTAGAACTTTAGTTTCTTACTGCCATGAACATAACACGTGTTGTCATCATTATTTCATGTTTGTGTTGCCAGCAGCACCGGAGACACGTCGGACTCACAACTCTTCAGGCCGACTCACACAGACTCACAACTCTTCACGCGGACTCACAGAGACACACAACTCTTCAGGCGGACTCACACAGACACACAACTCTTCAGGCGGACTCACACAGACACACAACTCTTCAGGCGGACTCACACAGACACACAACTCTTCAGGCGGACTCACACAGACACACAACTCTTCACGCGGACTCACACAGACACACAACTCTTCACGCGGACTCACAGAGACACACAACTCTTCAGGCGGACTCACACAGACACACAACTCTTCAGGCGGACTCACACAGACACACAACTCTTCACGCGGACTCACACAGACACACAACTCTTCAGGCGGAGTCACACAGACACACAACAATTCATGTGGACTCACACAGACACACAACTCTTCACACACTCTGTGATACACACTTGAGCAGTACTGCTACACAATGATACGGACGCACACATTCACGACAAGACCACAAACAAAAGACGACAACAACAACACAAGTGACACAACGATGACTGGAAAAAAAACGCTGGTGAAGTAACACAAATGTAGTCAAACACAAAGTCAGATGCACAACAACCCTGACGTCAACAACACAACAACGACGTCACATACATACGTCATCACATTGCGTGCCTTGAGTTGTCAAGAAAGGCGACTGCAGTTCCACATGTCGCCACACGGAGGCAGTAAAACTCTTTGACAAATTCTTCATCAAATATGTTTAAATACAAGTTCGTGGTGCGTTCAAGGTCCTCGAGTCTCCGGTGCTGACGCGACTAGCCTTGTTAACGACTCGCCTACTAAAGCTGTTTGTGTAAATATGATTTATTTATTGTTTAATATCCTCTTGCGTTGCCATGTTTCATGCCTAAGCCATTAAGATTTTTAATTAAACAGTATTTTCTTTAACATCCGTGTGAGACTCTGAGTAGAACGTTCCTCTGTGTTCCCATCATGCATCTGTGATCGATCCCAGATGTTGACGTGAAACCGGAGCCGGGTCACGTGACGCGATGAGGATCAGCTCCTCCCAGGTTCAAGGACGACATGAAAGAAACTCACTTTGAATCGTTTTTATTTTCTTTTTTTTTCCAAAAACATGTTTATAAAAACAAGCATCAAACAAACCGAGAAGAACATCAGGAGGTTAAAGGTCAAATCTAAAA